>NW_019946620.1:40729-51006 GCF_002910315.2 Salvelinus sp. IW2-2015
GCACTACCCTCTGTAGAGCCTTACGGTCAGATCCGAGCAATTGCCATACCAGGCGATGATACAACCGGTCAAGATGCTCTCGATGGTGCAGCTGTAGAACTTTTTGAGGATCTGAGGACCCATGCCAAATATTTTCAGTCTCCTGAGGGGGAAAGGGTTTTGTCGTGCCCTCGTCACGACTGTCTTGGTGTGTTTGGACCGTGATAGTTTGTTGGTGATGTCGACACCAAGGAACTTCAAACTTTCGCACCGCTCCACTACAGCCCTATCGATGTTAATGGGGGCCTGTTTGGCCCACCTTTTCCTGTAGTCCACAATCATCTCCTTTGTCTTGACACATTGAGGGAGGAGGTTGTTGTCCTGGCACCACACTGCCAGTTCTCTGACCTCCTCCCTATAGGCTGTGTCATCGTTGTCGGTGATTCAGGCCTACCACATGTTGTGGTCGTGCAAGCAAATCTTAATTGATGTTAGCAATGGATCTGTTGGCTCCGTAGTGTATGGCGCAAGTGATAGTTGTGGTAAGAATCAAAGGAAATTACAGGAGAGCGGACGTAAAGTACATACAACCCCTAAGAGGGCTCTCATGTGTTAGTAAGGAGTCAGACGGGCAGACCAAAGTCTGTGGAATATCGCAATACCCATTAACCACCTGCAGCGGAGCGCCATAGGAAGTCACGGACGTTGCCCAGTTTGACAGAGGGAGGAATGTTATGTAGTGCCCAGTATTCCTGAATAGACGGCTTTTATGACTAAAGAGCCTTGCACGGGCAACTATCAGGTAGTTGAAATTTGCATGAGCTGTAGTCAACTGAATAGATTCTGCACATAGCGGCAATCCTACTTTAGTTCCAGAGTGAGACAAGGGCAGTGTAGATGGGAAAAGCATGCGAGTCATGACGGAATATAAGGCCGAAATCATCATGGTGAATCTGTGAGTCGCCGTAGGTAATGCACATGGGACGTGGTCTAGGGGTCCGTCGAGAATGAATAGGATGTTTGAATGTGAAGCCAACCCTGACTCCAAGGCCATTCTTTCACAAAAGTCACTTCATATTGCATAACAGGACGGTGAAGATGTACACGGGGTGGGCGGTAGTTCATTAAGGAACAGGTTTAACCGAAATGTCGTAGTCTCTCTGGACGAGTCAAGGGGAATCCATAAGGAGTGGGTGGGTTCTCGCGCTGGAAACGATGAGGTTACCGGTAGTTACATGAGAGCTCGCAGTGGAGGTCTGCGAAAAATGGACCGAAGAGAGATCTTGAGGCGTCCCGGCAGGGAAAAGCGATGTACCCTATCCTTCCGGGCGGATCGTCAGTAAGACGAAAAGATAAAATAGAGTTTCCAATACAAAGAATGATCCAGTATGCCGAGGACTACACAAATAAAAATTCACATCTAGGAAACACCAGCTTGTCGCCGAGCCACAACGGACATAACGTATAACATCAGCCTTGACAGAGAATACAGCGGCCTACGAAGACATATAAATTCGGCACCAAAGTAAGTAAGAACGATCGATGAGACAAGGCAAGAAATCATTGTATAGAACCTATTGCCCTATGGTTGTGAGGTCTGGGGTCCGCTCACCAACCAACTAAATTCACTAAATGCGGACAAAACACCAAATAGAGACTGCCATGCAGAATTTCTGCCAAAAATCTCTCCGTGTACAACGATTACGAACAACATGACATGTACATGCATGAGCAGAGTCGAATTAGCCGATACCCGCTAATAAAATCCAGAAAACATGCTAGCAGTTAAATCTACAACCACCTAAAAGGAAGCGACTCCCAAACCCTTCCATAACAAAGCCATCACCGACAGAGAGATGAACACTGGAGAAAGAATCCCCTAAGCAAGCTGGGCTGCCTGGGCTCTGTTCACAAACACACCCCACCAGAGCCCCAGGACAGAAACACAATTAGACCCAACCAAATCATGAGAAAAAAAAAGATAATTATTGACACACTTGGAAAAAATTTACAAAAAACCAGAGGCAAACTAGAATGCTATTTGGCCCTAAACAGAGTCACAGCAGAATAGGTCACCAAAGTGGCAGAGAGTATGAGAATCACTTGTGATGACCGATCACAAATGAAGACACTACAAAAGTTTTCCACAGTAAAACTCATTTAGACGTGCATATGCACTATGAGCGGCACAGTTGAAAGGCAACATAAAGTCCTAGGTGCTGATTGGCACGATAATGTGTGTGCTAACAATCAAAGATCCCGTGCAATGGAATTAGTGATGTCACCAGGAAGCACCACGCCTGCCAGACCATGATTAATAGCAAGAGTGTGCAAGCGAGGAAGTGATGGCTTGGTAGGGCTTCTAAGCTCAGGTCTCGCAGTCATCGTCAATCATAAGCTACCGAAGAATACAGGTCGTGAATATAGACGAATGCTTACACAACAACAGAACTACCCTTACAAGCAGGCAACAGTAGAGTACACGAATATATCACATCAATGGGAGGGATCGGAGTAATTGTGCCCTAGCGGGAATTATGTAAAATCTATGTTCTAGCTATGACGAGGGACCTTGGGCGTGTTCTAATGAAAGATGAACAGTAGGATTGTACGATGATATTAGTATCTCTATATATAATAAGGATTAAGGGATATAAAAGTTAGAAGGCCTGAGAGCTGAGAATCGAGGATATGGTGGCGTAAGCAGAAGAGGCGCGCAGCTGTCCGAGAGTGGTTCAGTATAACTGGCTAGTGATTTGAACAGTCTCCGAGTGGCCTTGCCGCCACGAAAGATGAGACCCAGCTTAAGCAGTGTGTTCACGTTCTCCTCCGTACGGCCGTGCGTTTGATGAGCAAACCTGGTACTGAGCCAACGCATGCGCTTCTGGGTGGGTGCATGTGGGATAGAAGCAGGGAATGGTAATGAGAATCGCGTGACGTAAGTGCGGAAAGTCGGCGTCGGGTGGCGCGTTGTCATGTCCTGATAGATCGGTTGTTGTGGGAACGCGTTCCTGAGGTTGCATCATCCCGTGGATGGGTGTGAGAATGCAAGTAATGGAGTTGTCCCAAATGGTTTTGGGCGAGTAGGCGGTCCCAGGAGGCCCTAAATACTTCAGCAGCTTGGCAACAGGAGGCGGCCGGATTGCATTGCGGAGTAGGTAACTAATCTAGCAACCAATTGGGCAGCCTAGGGATGAAGTGTCAAGAGGTGAACTGTAAGCGGTCTAGCAGATCCTCACTAACTCCGTCTGCAGATAGAGAGCTGACTACGGAGTTCAGTGAGCGGGTCGGGAGCAGCAGTCCGAATTGGACGGTGCGCAATGGTGGACCGATGGTGTACGGAATGAAAATAACAGGACAACCCGACAAGTTAATGACTCATGCTTGCAAAGACCTGGACTGTTAGCTCCGTGTCATCTTCGTAAAAAGTCGTGCCGTCTGAGTGTTTCGCGTGCTGGACGTAAAGCCGACACCCAATTTCTTCCAAACCTGCCCTCCGCCTTTGAGGGTGTAGAGATGCGCCTGTCCGGCTCATATCTTCATCAGAACAGCCTCTCACCCTATTACCCCAGTACCACCCTTTAACTGTCTGGTGTGAATTGCACATTCTAATATTGTCACCTCTAAATTATGTAATTTTGACGGCTTGATGATAGCTGTAAATATTCTTCCACTCTCCGATCGCTGAGTAACTCTGAATTCCATGCCTGTAGATAATGTGTGCTAATGTGATGATGTATTGCTTTTCGTACTCTTACCTTCGCTAGAAGCTGGCCTTCTATTCTGATTTATATCACGGATCACTTGTCTCTATTCTGTTGATCGTGGTTGAGCCTGTCTTTGCTCCTCTGTAGACTCCACCACTCCCGAGGGGTGAGAACTCTTTCCAAGGTCCGAGAGTGGGAGGGAAGCCCGGGAGTAGATGCCTGACGGCGCCCTTCTTCTACAAGGTGACTTGAGGAGTCCATTCTCTGTAGGGTTGTACTCTGGAGTAGAAGAGGCAGAGAAAATTATCTTATTACATTCAGTACCAAGTTTCCATTTGAGATAAAGAGATTCGATTATCCAAGGAAGACCTTGCTCAAAAGATTACATGTATGGAGGATACGGACTTTTCTCCATATCTACACATCTGTACTGTGTTCTGCAACTATTCAAGCTGTAGTCGATAACACATCGGCCAGCCATTTTTAAATAACATATGCCGAAGTGTTATGGTCCTTGTCGCTGGACTCTTGCTCTCCTTTCGTAAGAGCCTTGACATCATTGAAGAGATCAACGCCGCCAGCTAGAGCCAGGTCACATGAAGACCCAGCTGCTGCTCTCTAATCCTCATGACACTACACAAGTGAGTTTTAGTAGACATAACTGAACTCAATCCTCACGGCTAAAAGTGAAGTCTCAACGAAGTACGGGTGAGCATGGCCAGAGAGACGAGGGGAGCATGCTCGCGCGAGCAGGAGCGCAGGAGATGACAGCGGTAGTCCTCACTCTCATTCTCTCACGCTCACCTTCGTGTTGCTACGAGAAAGATTCTCTGCAACTCTCTCCCATCCACCTTCCCCGCCTACTCTCTTCTTCACAATTTCAGCCATCACCCTCCTCTCTCTCCGCTCTCCCCTATCTACCACATCCAATAAGGCCTCCGATGCATCAGAATGACTCCCTCCCCACCTCGCACCCGTCTAAGATGCCCCCTGATGAAGAACAGAGACAGAGTTCAATAGTACCACACTGAATCAACTAGCCGCCACGTGGTCTCCTTCGATGAGTCATCGCCTCTTACGGAAAACGAAGAAAAGACTCCCAGGACAAAGGACACCAGTACAGGACAATTTATTACAATAATGGCTCCGTGGTTCATCAACAGGGCACAGGTTATTTACGGAAGAAACAAGCCTAACCATGGTAATGTGGGGAGCGGACACTAAAGAACCGAACAGATACAGAGCTGGTGTAGAGTGAAGAGTAGTCCTAAAAAAAGCAATCACATGTTCAAGTCTTTTCCACCCAGCAGGTCTTCCATGAAAAAACAGATACCTCTTACTATCTCTATCTTAGAACCTTGAGACGGAATTAAAACGTAGAGCTCCACCATTTCCATACTCTTCCTACCTACTAGCTGATATACACTGTTCAGAAGATACTTCACTCGCACATGAAAGCAGGGCACCGTCGAACGACCATCATCCCCTCGGCCCCCCCTCCCTCTACCCTATAAGAGAGATTAAGTCCACGATCATGAAGTGGTGAGCTCTCTAACAGAGGAACAGAGACGCTGCACACTGGTTCGATTATGACAGAACGCAACTCGCTCCAAACTTTCCACGCTGTGACGCGCAAATTACACGGTAAAAACCCCATTTTAACCCTTGAGCGCATGCATGACGTTGACCATGCAAAAAAAAAAGAGCCGGTAGCATTATGCTCTGGCATGAGAAGCTTCAGCTCTGGAAGTCAGGATAAAATATCTAGCGACTCCAAGTACTCAACCAAGTGGTGTAGGATGGTGGAGGACATAGGAAACCATTGCTAATGGCTAGAAGGAATGGATGAACGGAGTCAAATATGTTATGTGTTTCTACCGTTCCATATTCCTGTGCCTACGGCCATTGACAATGAGCCCTCCTCACTGATAGCTGCTCCACAGATCTCTTGTACTAACTACGGCTATACGAACCTGGCGATTGCGTTTCCGCTGATATCCTAACTCGAAACCTCCGTGGTCGATAGGTTTCGTGACTTCTGACAGTCTTGACCCGCTGGTTGTGCCAGAGAACTGGTGGTTAGTCCCTCACCTGGAACATTCAACCACATAACATCCACGTACGGACTCGATGGACATCTCACGACCCACACGATTCCACGTTAACAACCCTTAATGACACCCCAACAAACCACACCCCTGCTTCCAGAAACTCGTGATATACTACGATGACTTATACAACACACATACTACAGACTCTTGATGAAGAAGCAAGTTATCCACTCATATTTGGACACCTTGTATTATGTCCTCTGGTGACAGGGTTCGAGCCCCACTTGCGCTTCCCGTTTAAAACTTTACTTGAAAGCATCTCTAATGCCTAAATTATCTCAGTTGATATCACGTACGTCGATCTTTAGCACTCACTCTCAATCTTGTCTTATACAACGTGCCTTCCGCTCATTCGGCCTATCCGGACCTACGCCGGTAGTAAGCAAGCAGAATGGAGAACGGAAGATCCTACAAGGGGAAGCATGAAGGAGTGGACGATACATTTAGGCCCAGAAGAAGACCAGGATATTCTCCGGCCCCCCTCCCAACGGTGCACGGGTTCTTCCTTCTGCACTTTCTGCAAACTGGAGCTTCGAGACAATTATGCACAGGGTTCGCCACGAGGGCCGGGCCTTACGCTATCACGAGCTCTGAGTTATGACAGCACCACTAGCGGTCGAGGCCAGTCTATTACGGCCAAAGGTGGACGTCATAGCATAGATTGCCTAGGCAGGAGTGTCTGGTTATAAAAGTTGAACTTTGACTAATCGTGAAGTTAAAACGGTATTTCATTGAGACCGCACTATAAGTGCTTTTTTTATTTTGAGCCGTGACCTTTTCACATGTAAGAAGAATTAACGTTATCACCTATATTCTAACTGAAATTAACATATGCGTTTAAAAGCGTAGAAAGTCACTCAGATGCTGGAGTGTCTTCCAGAGAGTGATCCTATTGGTGATCTCTCAAATATATCATCCAAACTCACTCCTGTGCATAGATCTGTCACCGATAGTCCCTTCAGCTTACTGTACACTCTCTACACTTCACTGAGACAACTAGGCCTCTTCCCACTTGCTCAGTTGTTACGCTCGTTTCACTCACTTGTGTACTACTAATTTGAATAGTTATCCAAAACGAATTTCTCTCTATTTTTAGACATGAATTGGAACACTGCATCATGTTCCTTGAGCTTACATATCCTAGTGAGCACTACTACTGACACAGCAATTCCATCATTGCCTGCTGGGACTCTAGACTTGCGTCCATTCCTATCAGACTACCATGCTCGTTAATTATGCTACTAGAAGCCACTGGCAGATTAATACCTAAGTGGTCACACCTTTATAAGGACAGTTGCGCCATATGTTACTTATAAGTCATTAATGTTCCTCATCACAATATTAACACTATCCACGGACGTGACTACCTGGTACTACACATCCACCTTGTAGAGATTCTGAAAGCACTTAGATGTCATCCATGTATATAAATAAAGATGCACACTCAGAACTAATCAGAAAACAGGCCATGATCATAAGAGTCTCAACTTTGACGATCCAAGCAAAAGCCGTACCTACATTGAACGAAAACAAAACTAGCAGCATATGTAAAACTAAACACTTATTCTTATTAAACCTGTTCTTGCTGAGTCACTGACTGATATTAGCCTAGACTATGTTAGATGATGAGGTACACTTTAGAGCTATTCTTAACCAATTTTATATCGTACACATACGCTCTACTATCACCACCTGTAACCTCACGTAACAAAATGATGCGTGTAAATAGTCAGAAGATTGAGATCTTATCGGCAGACACTGTAATGGGGCGGTTTACCAAAGAAATCCCTTGTCACTGCGAGCCACCTCTGCCTAGCTAATTCTTACTATGAATGCCCTAGTAGGGGTTTACCTGAATGCCGTTATCGCAGCGTCAATTATATCGTGTGAATAAATTGCCCCTGCCTCCTGATACACATGAGCGCGAGCATACCTCGCTGAATTCCTGATATTGGGCGACCGTGACCTTGACTGATGAAGCGTCTTCTACCCCGCGGTGAGAATTCCCTGTCATTGAAATTACTCACTTCTGATAACTGCACGTAATTCACAGCGTAAAGATCCCCTGGTTTACGGCAATGCTCTCTGGTTACCATGAGCCCGCGGCTGACGTATTACGCGTTTGCATTCATGGCCTATGAATTATTTCGAACGTTCCATTGTCACCGTGATATCTCGACGTGTATGTGGTGGTATACTGCCCTGTACCAATAAGAATGCACTCTCATTGGCAAGCGTGACCAGGGAATCAGCCCGTGTTAATAGGGAAAGCGCTTTACCGTGAGAATTGCGCTCGTATGGAGGCGGTTCTACTCAGTGCAGAAATAGCGCTGTATAGGCCGTTACCGTGTAATTGCCACTGGACTGGAGCGGAACCGATTTACCGTCTGGAAAGATGCGCTCTGTACTGGAGCGGCTGTTTTCGTTGTAAATGCCCACTTCTATGGAGGCTGCCTTACCCCAGAAGCAGTTCAAATCGCTGAATGGGAGCTGGACGCTGTAGGGTTTACTGACCGACAGACCGCATTCATCTGGGTCATTTATGGAGCGTTGACCAAAGGTGATAGCGTAGGTACGTAGCCGGTCTTACTAAGTGAACGCGGAACATGTGCTATGCTTCGACATCAGAAAGTCCTAATGCTTAGCCCTATCACGCACATGATGAAGGTAGAAGAGAAGAGTAGCCCTACGTGTGTTTTGTGCGTGTGGTTGTGCTGTTTTTCCTAAGGTCCTCTACTAGAACCGTAATTTCTCAGCAACAAGCGTAGACATGTCAACTCATAAGACACCTCGACCCCAGACTAGAGAGATGCTCGACCCCGCCAATCAGCCGCTTCTGCACCGCCCCTCACGCCCGGAAACATCAATCCAGAATGCACTCTCTCCCCTGGCCCGCAGCACACGGCAGCGCGTCCCTCCTAGAATGTCTCTCTGGCGAGCAGTCGCATTCCAACCACCGTGCCCACCCTCACCCCTGTACTCAGCAGTACATTCCAGCCAGACTCTTACTCTCTAACACATCGGATTATCTATCTATACCTGGTTATAGGTCAGTACCTTGAAAGATCTCGAAAGACACATCATACATACAGTAATATAATCTCCGTAAGAGATTGCGTCATCTGTGGATCTGTTTGGGCGGTATGCAAATTGGAGTGGGTCTAGGGTGTCCGGGATAATGGTGTTGATGTGAGCAATGACCAGCCTTTCAAAGCACTTCATGGCTACAGACGTGAGTGRKACGYGMCGGTAYTCATTTAGGCAGGTTACCTTRGTGTTCTTGGACACAGGGACTATGGTGGTCTGCTTGAAACATGTWGGTATTACAGACTCAGTCAGTGAGAGGTTGAAAATGACAGGGGATTTGGGCTCCCGGGAAAGCAGTATATCCTTCTCGTCGGTCTCAGTAAGACAAAAATAATYGTGTTCCAAAAAAGGTCCAGTTGCCAGGACAACAAATAAAAATTCCATCTAGACACCGTTGCCCTGGAGCACACAAAAACGATACATACCTCGGCCTGAACATCAGCGCCAAAAGGTAACTTCCACAAAGCTGTGAACGATCTGAGAGACAAGGCAAGAATCAGTTATAGAACCTATTGCCCTTTATGGTTGTGAGGTCTGGGGTCCGCTCACCAACCAAGAATTCACAAAATGGGACAAACACCAAATTGAGACTGCATGCAGAATTCTGCAAAAATATCCTCTGTGTACAACGTAAAACACCAAATAATGCATGCAGAGCAGAATTAGGCCGATACCCGCTAATTATAAAATCCAGAAAAGAGCAGTTAAATTCTACAACCACCTAAAAGGAAGCGACTCCCAAACCTTCCATAACAAAGCCATCACCTACAGAGAGATGAACCTGGAGAAGAGTCCCCTACTGGGAGATAGAGGGGAGTCACTTCGCTCTCTGGCTCGCGCAGTCTCTCGGTCCCTGGCTTTGATTGCACCTGTACTGACAATCGCGCTATGTGCGCTCCAGTGGATGATAGCGGGTGAACAGGACAGTTGGCTGGGCGGTGGCTTGACTCCCTTTGCCGTAGAGATAGAAATGCCTGTGAGAATTGTGCCGACCCTGGCGGGGAGTTCCTTTAGAGATTGGTCAGATAAGCAAGACTGGCGAGGGATGAGCTGGGTCGGGTTTCCTTCGTGACCACCGCGTCGAGAGCCAGGGTACGTACGTCACGGCTTGACCCCCGCGGTGGATGCAGCTCGACGTCACCCTTGGTGCAGACCCTCACTAACCCTCGTGGAAGCAGCGGCTGTTGCGCGAAGGTTGGCGTGGGTCCGTGGCTGTCGAATGTGAAAACAGGAGATGCAGCGACCTAATATTGGCCCATTACGTACACGCCGTAGTGGCTGAGGCTTTATAAACACTACCGCCAAAGCTCCGGTTCGAATGGACATCCGAATTGTGCATCTGTTAAAAGTTTGTCAGTGTTTTCGGTGACAAGACAAATTTCTTCAGCCTCCT
>NW_019946620.1:55971-60146 GCF_002910315.2 Salvelinus sp. IW2-2015
ATAAGCAAGCTGGTCCTGGGGCTCTGTTCACAAACACACCCCACAGAGCCCCAGGACAGAAACACAATTAGACCCAACCAAATCATGAGAAACAAAAAGATAATTACTTGACACACTGGAAAAAATTTACAAAAAACCAGAGCAAACTAGAATGCTATTTGGCCCTAAACAGAGTTCACAGTGGCAGAATAGGTCACTGTGGAGGTTGAAGAGGCGCTGCTGCGCCTTCTTCACAACGCTGTCTGTGTGGGTGGACCAATTCAGTTTGTCCGTGATGTGTACGCCGAGGAACTTAAAACTTTCCACCTTCTCCACTACTGACCCGTCGATGTGGATAGGGGGGTGCTCCCTCTGCTGTTTCATGAAGTCCACGATCATCTCCTTTGTTTTGTTGACGTTGAGTGWGAGGTTATTTTCCTGACACCACACTCCGAGTGCCCTCACCTCCTCCCTGTAGGCCGTCTCGTRGTTGTTGGTAATCAAGCCTACCACTGTAGTGTRGTCRGCAAACTTTATGATTGAGTTGGAGGCGTGCGTGGCAACGCACCCTTGTGGGGCCCCAGCGTTGAGGATCAGCGGGGTGGAGATGTTGTTTCCTACCTCACAAACTTGGGGCGGCTCGTCAGAAAGTCCAGGACCCAGTTGCACAAACTTAATGATGACTTTGGAGGGTACTATGGTGTTAAATGCTGAGCTGTAGTCAATGAACAGCATTCTTACATAGATGGGATAGGGCAGTGTGCAGTGTGATTGCATCTTTGGACCTATTGGGGAGGTAAGCAAACTGAAGTGGGTCTAGGGTGGCCGGTAAGGTGGAGGTGATAGGATCCTTAACTAGTCTCTGAAAGCACTTGATGATGACAGAAGTGAGTGCTATGGGGTGATAGTAGTTTTTTATTTATTTATTTCACCTTTATTTAACCAGGTAGGCCAGTTGAGAACAAGTTCTCATTTKCAACTGCGACCMGGCCAAGATAAAGCAAAGCAGTMKGACACAKACAACAACACAGAGTTACACATGGAATAAACAAACATACAGTCAATAACACAATAGYAAAGTKTATATACAGTGTGTGCAAATGAAGTAAGATTAGGGAGGTAGGGCAATAAATAGGCCATAGCGGCGAAATAATAAAAATTTAGCAATTAGCTCAGTATAGCTCAGTATAGTTCAGCTTTCTTGGGGAAAGGAACAATGGTGGCCCTCTTGAAGCATGTGGGCACAGCAGACTGGGATAAGGATTGATTGAATATGTCCGTAAACACACCAGGCAGCTGGTCTGCCCATGCGCTGAGGACGCGGCTAGGGATGCCGTCTGGGCCAGCAGCCTTGCGAGGGTTAACACGTTTAAATGTTTTACTCACGTTGGCCACGGAGAAGGGGAGCCCACAGGTTATGGTAGCGGGCTGTGTCAGTGGCACAATGCGAGCAAAGAAGTTGTTTAGTTTGTCTGGGAGCAAGACGTCGGTGTCCGTGATTGACTGTAGACCGTGCCACATACGTCCCCTGTTTGAGCCGTTGAATTGCGACTCTACTTTGTCTCTYTACTGATGCTTAGCTTMTTTGCGTTTGGAATAGCTACACTGTTTGTATTCGGTCATGTTTCCGATCACCTTGCCCTGATTAAAAGCAGTGGTTCGCGCTTTCAGTTTTGCGCGAATGCTGCCGTCAATCCACGGTTTCTGGTTAGGGAAGGTTTTAATAGTCACCGTGGGCACAACATCACCGATGCACTTGCTATTTAACTCGCTCACCGAGTCAGCGTATACATAAATGTTGTTGTCTGAGGCTATCCAGAACATATCCCAGTCCACGTGATCGAAGAAATCTTGAAGCGTGGAATCCGATTGGTCAGACCAGCGTTGAACAGACCTGAGCATGGGTGTTTCCTGTTTTAGTTTCTGTCTATAGGCTGGAAGCAACAAAATGGAGTCGTGGTCAGATTTGGCGAAAGGCAGACCTGGCTCTCAAGAGAAGACAGGCTATGTGCACACTGCCCACAAAAATGAGGTGGAAACTGAACTGAACTAACCTCCTGCCAAATATATGACAATATTAGAGACACATATTTCCCTCAGATTACACAGATCCACAAATCAATTTTGATAAACTCCCATATCTACTGGGTGAAATACCACAGTGTTCCATCACAGCAGAAAGATGTGTTGATCTTGTTGCCACAAAAAAAGGACAACCAGTGAAGAACAAACACCATTCGATAATACAACCTATTATCTACTTCAATAAGCCCTTGAATTTTAATTTTGAGAGAGAGACAGAAAGACAGAGAGAGAGAGAGAGACAGAGAGAGACAGAGAGAGACAGGGAGAGAGAGAGAGAGAGAACAGAGACAGAGAGAGACAGAGAGAGACAGAGAGACAGAAGAAGAGAGAGAGACAGAGATACAGAGAGGAAGAGAGAGACAGAGAGAGACAGAGGACAGAGAGAGACAGAGACACGAGAGAGAGGACACAGAGAGGACACAGAGAGACACAAGAGACACAGAGAGACACAGAGAGACCAGAAGAGGACACAGAGAGACACAGAGAGACACAGAGAGAGAGAGAGAGACTCTCAACAGGAACTATGACCGCATAATGACTTGGCGTAAAAGTCAATGATTGTTACTATGGACTTTATTACGTCTCCTATTTATCGGAAATACAGCAATGCAATCTGTTACTGAATGAATACCTAACGTAAGGAACAAAATAATCCACATTGTCCATATGAGCTAATCAATCTGTTACCGAATGAATACCTAACGTTAAAGAACAAAGATAATACACCATGTCCATATAGAGATAATCAATCTGTTACTGAATGAATACTAACGTAAAGAAACAAAGATAATACACCATGTCCATATGAGCTAATTCAATCTGTTACTGAATGAATACCTTAACGTAAAGAACAAAAGATAATACACCATGTCCATATGAGATAATCAATCTGTTACTGAATGAATACCTAACGTAAGGTAACAAGATAATACACCATGTCCATATGAGATAATCAATCTGTTACTGAATGAATACCTAACGTAAGGAACAAAGATAATACACCATGTCCATATGAACTAATCAATCTGTTACTGAATGAATACCTAACGTAAGGAACAAAGATAATACACCATGTGAGCTAATCACATACAATGGAATTTCTGTACAGGATTTCTGCATGAGCCACAGTTGTTTGGTCTTACACTTGCAACATATTACTAAACAACCGGACAGGAAACGGTAATAGCTGAGCACATTGTGACGACAGACGGTTGCCATTTCAAAACCAATTTCTCTGTTGGCTGTAGCGGCCGGCGATAGACTGCTATACGTGGCGAGCTGTTTGGTCACGCCTGGGTTATCAGTGTATTACACCTTCACATGTCCTCTGAGCTCTCTCTCCCCAAGCAGCAGCACACCACCTGTCTGCCTCCAACAGAACAGGCCCCAGCCCCCCATCATCTCCCTCCCTTCCCACCTCCACAAGTCTCCCAATCCCAACTGGCACTGTTGCTAGGAGATCAGGTTCTGGGTGCCTAGCAACAGATGTTTCTCTATTCCAGTCATGACCGAGCACAAATTTTGTCACGAATCACCTCCCATTGGTTGCAGATTGTAGACAGATGAAGCTAGCCTCCCCTAAACTGACCCTTCACTAAGCCCTGCCTCCCGTTGGTTACTGTTTCAACCTTGGACAACGTTTCCCCAGGAAGCCCCAATTCCCTCACGATGATGTCAAAACTGTGTTTCTAATACACAATGAAATCAAACACGACTCCTCGCAAATCCAAAAAGACTCTCGGGTATGCTGTGGTGGACTGGCGTTACAATTGCTTCATGGGAACCTGGTCAAAAGATTTTTTTTTCTAGTGTAGCTAGCCACCGATTAAAAAGAGCTCTCTTTATAATTGGCTGCTGAGGCCTTATAAAAAAAACAGACTAGAGACAAGCCCTGTATTCCATTGACTGAACCCTTCAGACCAGACCGGCGACTTACGACTCTGGATGCATCTGAAATGGAACCCTATTCCCTATATAGTACACTACTTTTTTTTTATCAGAACCCTATGGGCCCCGGTCAAGAGTAGTGCACTACATAGGGAATAGGGCTCTGGTCTAAAGTAGTGCACTATGTAGGGAATAGGGCTCTGGTGAAGAGTAGTGCACTATGT
>NW_019946621.1:0-29150 GCF_002910315.2 Salvelinus sp. IW2-2015
GGGCGTGGAGGATCTGAAACGGGGGAACCGAACGGAGGGTGGACGGAGTGGGGCGGTGGACGGTGGGGAGATGTTAACGGGAAACGGGGGGTTTGGGGTGAAACGGGAAGGCTGGTGAGGAGGTGGAGGGAGGGTGGTTTTTTGGGTGGTGTTAGTGGGTGTGGCTGGGGAACGGGAAAGGAGGGGGGGGGTAATCAGAATGGGTGCGGGACGGGCGCAGTCGAAGTGGTATAACGGAGGGGAGGGGTGATGGTTTAAGGAGTCGTGTTGATGACGGCACAGGTAGATGGTATGGGTAGGTAGGGGGCGGTGTATATGACAAACGGGGCGGAGGAGGGGTGTTGGACACGGGGTGGTAGTGATGGAGGGGTGATGGGGTGGGGGTGGATATGGTACGGCGTAAGTGGGTGGCGGAGGGAGAGTAACGTGGGTCGGGGACGGAGAGCTGGGAGATGTGGGCCGTTGGGGTAGCTTGGCCGTGAGGGGGGGAGGGCATTGGAGATGTGGATGGACGGGTGGGGGGCGAGAGATGGAGGGAGGCGGGCGAACGGGGGGGACGGTAGGGAGGTGTATAGGCGGTGGGGTACGATCGGGTGTAGATTATGGGAGCTGCGGAGGCGGGATCAACGAACGACGGGGTTGATGGAGGGGTGGTGGGGGGGAACGGAGTGAAGGGGAAAGTAACGGATAGGAGAAGGGTTTAATGACGGGAGGTATGGAAGGCTAGATAGCGAATGTGACGGAGACGAATCAGGAGGGATGGAGAGAAAGAAAAGTTAATTAAATAAGTGAATGAAAGTAAAGAATAAATGCGAGAGGAACTAGATGTAGATGATAGATATAAAATAACCAAACGATCAGGAGAAAGAAGAGAGATATAAAGGGATAGGAAAGAAAAAGAGAAAGAAGCGAGAGACGAAGAAACAAAACTAAGTGGCGAATCTAAATAAGTATGAGAAATACAACTGTAGAGAATATGAGAGAAAAAGATGAGAAGCAGAAGAAGAAGAGATAAGAGAAAAGAAAAAAACAAGAGATGAATAGAAAGAAAAGAAATATAATAAAAAAGAATACGAGAATTAAAAACTGAAACATATCAGTGACTATGAAAGATAATATAAAGGAGATGGAAAGACGGATTAATTTAAAGGAGAAAGCAGGGAAATGAAAGTTAACCAAGACAGATACGAAAGCAGAAGAGAGATTTTACGTGTGTGACGGAGTATTAAGAGAAGTAAAGCGAAATGATGAAAGAGCGAAACAAAACAGTAAATCATAGCAAAGAGATAAGACGGAGAAGAAAACGATATAAGATAGGATGGAATAGAGAAACGAGGAGGAAAAGGAAGAGAGATATATAAACTCCAGTCGTACTTTATCAAAAGCCTTTTCAAATCAGCTAATGAAAACCAGGCCCTCGTTCCCCGATACTCATAGTATTCTAATTGTTTTCGATACTTGTCTTATAATCTCTATATGTATTGTCCCATCGTAAAAAACCTGTCCTGATAAGGATGAATATATCTGACAATCCCTTTTTAATGTCTATGCGCCATGCATTTAGCTGCGAATTTTTGGATCACAACACTGAAGTGTAAGACGGCGCAAATTTTTTTTAATCTTCTTGTTGCGTGCCCGATAATCTACCGTTTATAATAGGAAGGTTCAAACTGCTAATAACGGTCCTCTGAGTATGGTCAACAAAAACCGTTTGGTATATCTTCCACTGGTCCGCCATCCACCCTGGAGTTTTCCCAGACTAGGCTTTAATTGCGTCAAGAGAGTTCTCCTCTGTAATTTGGCCCTTCAACATGATCTTTCTGTACAGATGTTAAATTTGTACATTATTATAGGGGACAAATCCAACAATTAGCTTCGGTTAGTGGGAGACTGGAGGAGACTGAAACGAAAACATTCTTAAAGTACTTTAACTTGCTCTTTTTCAAAATAAATTCAGTGATCAATGCGTTGATAACTCCTCATTTGTAACAAGTTTCAATAAACATTTTGGTAGCATTTCTATATTGAAATTGAAAAATAATGTTGGTGCATTTTTCCCATATTCCATCCAGTTCGCTTTAATTTTTTAATAAATATTACACTGGAATCTTTCTTGAACAATTCCTCCATTTCTTTTTGTTTTTTCCTCTAAACTTATTCTGTGCCTCTACGGTACAGTTTTTTATTGCTATCTTAGCTGTAAACTGTTAATCCCTTCAATTTCCTTTTTGTTATTATGGACTCCTTTTGTACGCTAAATTGTTTGGTTTTATAGATGAAGTACTGAATTGCAATGCCTCTAAAGGCACATTTAAAAGTGCCCATACAATAAGGGGATCTGCTGTACCTATGTTAGTGTCTGAAATAAGTCAGTTATAAATTCTTCTGTCCTAGTTCTAAACAATTTATCATATAGTAGCTTTTTTGGGAAAAATTTTAAATTCCCCCCGAAAATAGTCCCTCCCTTTTTCCCACGTGGAAATTTCTGTTAAGCAGTAATATATATGCCAATTATGTGATGATTCGACCGTGCATTATGTCCCCTATCAACACTTTTAAACTTTGGTGCCAGATGAGAATGCATAAGAAAGTAATCAAGAGAACTAGCTTGATAAGCCTCCACCATGTATATCTCACTACGTCAGGGGTATTTAAGCCTCCATATATCACTAATTCCAATATATCCATGACTTTCAGGATTTCCTTAAGTGCCTGAGGGTGATAGTTTGTAGTGTGATTTGCCTTTAACGGTGCCATCGAGGTATTTAAGACGCTATTAAAATCTCCCACCAAAATAATAGCATCTAGTGTTGCTTTGTAGAGTTGTAAATTCTTATATATATTTTCACAGAGGCTTGGATTTCATCATTTATAAATATCACAGGCAGTTAGGAGCTTAAGGGCTAGCTTTTTACAAACAGAAATTTGATCCTGCTAAGTACAACCTCAGAAACAGTTCTGTGCCACTGTAAAGTCAATGGAGAATAAAGAGCACCTCTCCAGCTAGCCCACTGCTCTGAGGCTAGAGACACTGTTTACCACCCGACATCTAAAAGCATCGATAAGAGACATTATGTGATAGCAGCCGTGATTATCGACTGGCCCAAGGCTTTCGACTCTGATCAATCACCCACATTCTCTATTGGCAAGACACGGCTGCAGCACTTGGTTTCTCAAATGATTGCCTCGCCTGGTTGACCAACTACTTCTCTGATAGAGTTCGAGTGTGTCAAATCGGAGGGCCTGTTGTCCGGCAGCTCTGGCCGTCTCTATGGGGGTGCCACAGGTTCAATTCTTGGGCCGAACTCTCTTCTCTGTTACATCAATGATGTCGCTCTTGCTGCTAGTGATTTCTGATCCACCTCTATGTGTTACAGCGCTGAAAAAGGGAATAATGAATGATGAGACCATTCTGTATACTTCTGCTCCTTTTGGCACTGTGTTAACTTACCTCCAGACGAGCTTTCACTGCTGTACAACCCCCCTTCGTGGCTCCAACTGCTTTTAAATGCGAGTAAACTAAATGCATGCTATTCAATCGATCACTGCCCGCACCTGCCCGCCCCGTCCAGCATCACTACTCTGGACGGCTCTGACTTAGAATACGGTGACAACTAACAAATACCTAGGTGTCTGGTTAGACTGTAAACTCTCCTTCCAGACTCACATTAAGCATCTCCAATCCAAATTAAATCTAGAATCGGCTTCCTATATCGAACAAGCATACTTCACTCCTTCAAGCATCCTTCACTGCCAAACATACCGTCGTAAAACTGACCATCCTACGATCCTTGACTTCGGGGATGTCACTATAAAAAGCCTCCAACACTCTACTCAACAAATTGGATGCAGTCTATCACAGTGCCATCCGTTTTTGTCAACCAAAGCCCCATACACTACGTATTGCTCTCGTTTGGTTGGCCCTCGCTTCATACTCGTCGCCAAACCCACTGGCTACAGGTTATCTACAAGTCTCTGCTAGGTAAACCCCGCCTTATCTCAGCTCACTGGTCACCATAGCAGCACCCACTGCGTAGCACGCGCTCCAGCAGGATCTCACTGGTCACCCCAAAGCCAATTCCTCCTTTGGTCGCTTTCCTTCCAGTTCTCTGGCAATGACTGGAACAAACTGCAAAAAATCACTGAAGCTGGAGACTCATATCTCCCTCAAGCTTTAAGCACCAGCTGTCAGAGAAGCTCACAAGATCACTGCACCTGTACATAGCCCATCTATCTACCTCATCCCATACTGTATTTATTTATTTATCTTGCTCCTTTGCACCCCAGTATCTTCTACTTGCACATTCATTTCTGCTATATTGTAATTACTTCGCACCAGGCCTATTTATTTCCTTAACTCCCTTATCTTACCTCATTTGTACTCACTGTAATATATACTTTTTGTTTCTTTTTTTTCTACTGTATTATTGACTGTATGTTTTGTTTATTCCATGTGTAACTCTGTGTTGTTGTATGTGTCGAATTGCTATGCTTTATCTTGGCCAGGTCACAGTTGCAAATGAGAACTTGTTTCAACTAGCCTACCTGGTTAAATAAAGGTGAAATAAAATAAAAATTATTTGGACCGTATAGGTTAATAAGCCATATCTGTTTATTGTCCAATAACATATTAAAATAATCCATCTACCTTGATGATCTGTTTCGACAATTTCAACATTTGGATCAAAATGACAGTTAATTAATACCATCACCCCTTTTGATTTCTTTGCCTATGGGAGAAATATATTTCACCCCCCAGTCCTTTTTCCACAAAACTTCATCTAAAATTGTTGAATGAGTTTCCTGTAAACAATAGATATTATATTCCTTATTTTTTAGCCAGGTAAATACTGATCGTCTTTTCTTATTATCTGCTTAGCCATTACAATTATAAATACTTATTTCACCACAAGTTTCAATTATATTTATCAAATATATGTTTGTAAACATACCATTAAAAAGTAACATGATGATTGAGTGTCTGTATAGCTGTACCATGATATTTGATCTGTACTAAGTAAACCTCCAATTGGTCCCCATATTCCACCGCTAAAACCCCTCCTCCTCCCGAGTTGGGTTGTCATCCCAATGCCCGGGACCCTCCTTGGAAAAGAGCACACGGTGCCACCCACATAACAGAAGCAGATCAACCGCCAAATGCATTTCAACGCCCTCACCTCGATTTGTATTATATATAGCACTTAAAAAAATATAACATATTTAAATAAAGGTAAAAAAAATATATATAAAAAAAATATGGGAGACAAGCCTATACACAATCTATATACACACATACCATTTACCACATAGAAGCGAAATATTTTTACAATTTAATTATAGGTATCCTCTTTTCTTTTATCCAGCGCTTTATCTAAATATTCCGCAACACGGGAATACACAATGGACAAAACACATTTCAGCATTTTCTCCTCATCACTCAGCCACATAATGCCAGGTGTACTATCATCACTCAGTATACAATAATTGCCAGGGTACTATCATCACTCAGCCACATAATGCCAGGGTACTATCATCACTCAGCCACATAATGCCAGGGTACTATCATCATTCAGCCAATAATGCCAGGGTAATTCATCACTCTAGCCACTAATGCCAGGGTACTATCATCACTCAGCCACATAATGCCGAGGGTACTATCATCACTCAGCACATAATGCCAGGGTAATCTTCACATCACTCAGTCCACTAATGCCAGGGTACTATCATCACTCAGCCACATAATGCCAGGGTACTATCACTCACTCAGCCAATAATGCCAGGGTAATTCATCACTCAGCGTAATGCCAGGGTACTATCATCACTCAGCCACATAATGCCAGGGTACTATCATCACTCAGCCACATAATGCCAGGGTACTATCATCACTCAGCCACATAATGCCAGGTTACTATCATCACTCAGCCACATAATGCCAGGGTACTATCATCACTCAGCCACATAATGCCAGGGTATTATCATCACTCAGCCACATAATGCCAGGGTACTATCATCACTCAGCCACATATGCAGGGTACTATCATCACTCAGCCACATAATGCCAGGGTACTATCATCACTCAGCCCACATAATGCCAGGGTACTATCATCACTCAGCCACAATAATGCCAGGGTTACTATCATCACTCAGCCACATAATGCCAGGGTTACATTCATCACTCAGTCGCATAATGCCAGGGTACTATCATCACTCAGCCACATAATGCCAGGGTACTATCATCACTCAGTCACGTTAATGCCAGGGTACTATCATCACTCAGCCACTAACTGCCAGGGTAATATCATCACTCAGCCACATAATGCCAGGGTACTATCATCATTCAGCCACATAATTCCAGGTACTATCATCACTCAGCCAACTAATGCCAGGGTACTATCATCACTCAGCCACATAATGCCAGGGTACTATCATCACTCAGTCTCAGCAATGCCAGGGTACTATCATCACTCAGCCACTATAATGCAGGGTACTATCATCACTCAGCCACATAATGCAGGGTACTATCATCACTCAGCCACATAATGCCAGGGTACTCATCACTCAGCCACATAATGCCAGGGTACTCTATCATCAATCAGCCACATAATGCCGAGGGTACTATCATCACTCAGCCACATAATGCCAGGGACTATCATCACTCAGCCACATATGCCAGGGTACTTATCATCACTCAGCCACATAATGCCAGGGTACTATCATTCTGTGTTTAGTGATGGTAGTCAAATTAATTCTTTATAATTTATTTAGCAGATGCTTTTATCCAAAGAGAATTACAGTCATGCATACATACATTTTTAACATTTACATTTTACGTTTTCAATGTTTCTATGGCGTTATGCTAATTTGTTTCAAGTTGAATGTTAACACTTGTTTCCTAATGACATCGATAGTAACTCATATCCATTCTTCATTATCTCTCCTTGCATGACGCAGATGTGGACCTACAGCACATTCTGCCGTTAGGCCTACAAGAGCACACTGAGCACTGTGTAGACTCTAGAGAGAGCTACAACACAGCTTCCCAGCGACCAACCGGCTTCCCACAATGACAGTGATGGAATTCATTCATCATTGCCAGCCTGCAGGCGTCTGGCCACACCGACGTGTCTCACACTGCATTTGTTTGAATGAGCAGCTCTGCTTCCAAATGTGAACGTTATGATAAGTGGTACGAAAGAAAGAGAACTGCTCAATGGTCAAATTCTCACCTCTGATGTCTATTTACAATCTACTGACCCTGGAACTGACCTGTATATAGCTACTGACGCCTCGAACTGACCTGTAAATATCTACTGACCCTGGAACTGTACCCTGTATATAGCTACTGACCCTGGAACTGACCCTGTATATAGCTAATGACCCCTGTATATTGCTACTGACCCTGGAACTGACCCTGTATATAGCTAACTGACCCTGTATATAGCTACTGACCTGGAACTCTCCTGTATACTACTGACCCTGATGAACCTGTAATATAGCTACTGACCCTGGAACTGTCCTGTATATAGCTACTGACCCTGGAACTGTCCCTGTATATAGCTACTGACCCTGAATAGCTACTGACCTGGAATCTTCCCTGTATTAAGCTACTGACCCTGGAACTGAACCCTGTATATACTACTGACCCTGGAACTGCCCTGTATATATGTCCTGAACTAGCCTGGAACTGACCCTGTATATAACTACTGACCCTGGAACTGACCCTGTATATACTACCGACTGAACTGACCCTGGAACTGTCCCTGTATATAGCTACCTGACCCTGGAACTCTGTCCCTGTATATAGCTCCTGACCTGGGACTGTCCCTGTATATAGCTGACTGACCCTGGAACTGATCCTGTAATATAGCTACTGACCCTGGAACGACCCTGTATATAGCTACTGACCCTGGAACTGTCCTGTATATAGTCCTGACCCTGGAACTGACCCTGTATAATACTTGACCTGGACTGACCCTGTATATAGCTACTGACCCTGGAACTGTCCCTGTATATTACTCTGACCCTGGAACTGCCCTGTATATAGCTACTGACCCTGGAACTGTCCCTGTATATAGCTACTGACCCTGGACTGCCCTGTATATAGTACTGACCCTGGAACTGTCCCTGTATATAGCTACTGACCTGGAACTGCCCTGTATATAGCTACTGACCCTGGAACTGACCCTGTATATAGCTACTGACCCTGGAAACTGACCTGTATATAGCTTGACCCTGGACTGTCCCTGTATATAGCTACTGACTCCTGGAACTGACCCTGTATATAGCTTACTGACCCTGGAAACTGTTCCCTGTATATAGCTACTGACCCTGGAACTGACCCTTATATAGCTACGAGTCATGGCAGTCCACTATATAACAGGGCATCAGTTTCCAGGGTCAGTAAGCTTATTACAGGTCAGTTCCAGGGTTCAGTAAGCTATATACAGGGACAGTTCATGGTAGTAAGCTATATACAGGGTCAGTTTCCAGGGTCAGTAGCTATATACAGGGCAGTTCAGGTCAGTCGCTATATACCAGGGTCAGGTCCCGGGTCAGTAGCTATATAAGGGTCAGTTCCATTTGGTCAGTAGCTATACTTACAGGGTCAGTTTCCAGGGTCAGTAGCTATATACTAGGGACACGTTCCAGGGTCAGTTAGCTATAAATACAGGGACAGTTCCAGGGTCAGTAGCTATAATACAGGGACATGTTTCAGGTCAGTAGCTATATACAGGTGACAGTTCCGGGTCAGGAGCATATACAGGGACAGTTCCAGGGTCAGTAGCTTATTATATAGGGTCGTTCCAGGGTCAGTAGTTATATACAGGGTCAAGTTTCCAGGTAGGAGCTATATACAGGGACAGTTCAGGGTCAGTAGCTATATACAGGTCAGTTCCGGGTCAGTAAGTTATATACAGGGATCAGTTTTCCAGGGTCCAGTAAAGCTTATATACAGGGACAGTTCCAGGGTCAGGAGTATAACAGGGACATGTTCCAGGGTCAGGAGCTATATACAGGGACAGTTCGCAGGTCCAGTAGCTATATACAGGGTCGTTTCCAGGGTCAGTAGTTTATATACAGGGTCAGTTACAGCAGGAGCTATATACAGGGACAGTTCCAGGGTAGTAGCTATAAAATTAAACCAGGGTAGTTCCCAGGGTTCAGTAGTTATATATCAGGCGAGATTCCAGGTTCAGTAGCTATATATCAGCGGTCAGTAGCTATATACAGGGAAGTTCCAGGGTCAGTAGGCTATTATACAGGGACAGTTCCAGGGTCAGTGTATATTCAGGGTCAGTCCAGGGTCGTAGTTATATACAGGAGAAGTTCCAGGTTCAGTAGCTGATATACAGGGTCAGTAGCTATATAAGGGTCAGGTTCAGGGTCAGTAGCTATATACACGGTCTTAGCTATATACAGGGTCAGTTCGCAGGTCAGTGAAGCTATATACAGGGACAGTTCCAGGTCAGTAGATATTTACAGGGTCAGTTCCAGGGTCCAGTAGCTATATATCAGGGTCAGTTCCAGGGTCAGTAGATTTGTAAATAGACATCAGTGAGGTGAGAATTTGACCATTGAAGCAGTTCTCTTCTTCGTACCACTTTATCATAACGTTCACATTTGGAAGCAGAGCTGCTCATTAAACAGAATGCAGTGTGAAGACACGTCGGTGTGGGCCAGACGCCGCAGGCTGGCAATGATGAATGATTCCCAATCACTGTCATTGTGGGAAGCCGGTTGGTCGCTGGGAAGCTGTGTTTAGCTCTCTCTAGAGTCTACACAGTGGCTCAGTGTGCTCTTGTCGGGCTAACGGCAGAATGTGCTTAGGTCCAATCTGGCGTCATGCAAGGAGAGATAATAGAAGAAATCGGATATGAGTTACTATCGATGTCATTAGGAAACAATGTTCACATTCAACTTGAAAAACAATTAGCATAACGCCATAGAAACATTGAAAACGTAAAATGTAAATGTTAAAAATGTAATGTATGCATGATGTAGATTCTCTTTGATAAAAGCAACTGCTAAATAAATTATAAGATTAATTTGACTCCAATACTAAACACGAATGCATAGTACCTGGCATTATGTGGGCTGAGGTGATGATAGTACCCTGGCATATGTGGCTGAGTGATGATAGTCACCTGGGATTTGTGGGTCTGAGTGATGAACCTAGTACCTCTGGCATTATGTGGCTGATTGGATGAATAGTACCTCGGCATTATGTGGCTGAGTGATGATAGTACCCGGCAAATTATGTGGCTTGAGTGATGATAGTACCCTGTCATTTATGTGGCTTGGAGTATATAGTACCCTAGCATTATTGGCTGAGTGATGATAGTACCCTGGCATTACGTGACTGAGTGATGAAGTAACCGCTGGCATTATGTGCTGAGTGATGATGTACCCTGGATTATGTGGCTTTGGAGTGATGAATGTACCCTGGAATTATGTGGGCTGATTGATGATAGTACCCTGGCATTATGTGGCTGAGTGATGATAGTCCCTGGCATTATGTGGCTGAGTGGATGATAGTACTCCTGGCATTACGTGACTGAGTGATGATAGTACCTGGCATTAATGTGGCTGAGTGATGATAGTACCTGGCATTATGCGACTGAGTGATGACCATTAACCCTGGAATTATGTGGCTGAGTGATGATAGTACGCCTGGCATTATGTGGCTGAGTGCATGATAGTACCTGGCATTATGTGGCTGAGTGATGAAGTACCCTGGCCCATTATGTGGCTGAGTGATGATAGTACCTGACATTATGTGGCTGAGTGATGATAGTACGCCCTGGCATTATGTGGGCTGAGTGTGATAGTACCCTGGCATTAATGTGGCTGATGATGATAGTACCTGGCATTATGTGGCTGAGTGATGAAGTCTGACATTATGTGGTGAGTGATGATAGTACCCTGGATTATGTGGCGAGTGATGATAGTACCCTGTGCATTATGTGGCTGAGTGTGATAGTACCTGGGCAATTACGGACTTGAGTGATGACATTACCCTGCATTATGTTGGCTGAGTGATGATAGTTACCTCTGGCATTATGTGGCTGAGTGATGATAGTACCGCTGCATTTACGTGACTGAGTGATAAGTATTACTCTGGCATTATGTGCTGAGTGATTGATAGTACCCCTGGCATTAGTGGGCTGAGTAATGATAGTACCCTGGCATTACGTGGCTGAGTGATGACATTACCCCTGGCATATGTGGCTGAGTGATGATCTAGTACCTGGCATTTATGTGGGCTGAAGTGATGATAGTACCCTGGGCATTATGTGGCTGATGATGATAGTACCCTGGCATTATGTGGCTGAGTGATGATTAGTACCCTGGCACCTATGTGGCTGATGATGAGGAGAAACTGAAATTGTGTTTTGTCCATTGGTGTATTCCGTTTGCGGAAATATTTAGATAAAGCCTGGAGTAAAAGAAACGGATACCTATAATTAAATTGTAAAAATATTTCGCTTCTATGTGGTAAATGGTATGTGTGTATATAGATTGTGTATAGGCTTGTCTCCCATATTTTTTTAATATATTTGTATTTTACCTTTATTTAAATATGTATATATTTTTTTTTAAGTGTCTATATATAATACAAATCGAGGTGAGGGCGGTTGAAATGCATTTGGCGGTTGATCTGCTTCTGTTATGTGGGTGGCACCGTGTGCTCTTTTCCAAGGATGGGTCCCGGGCATTGGGATGACAACCCAACTCGGGAGGAGGAGGGGTTTTAGCGGGTGGAATAGTGGGGACCAATTGGAGGTTTACTTAGTAACAATACAAATATCATGGTACAGCTATACAGACACTCAATCATCATGTTACTTTTTAATGGTAYGTTTACAAACATATATTTGATAAATATAATTGAAACTTGTGGTGAAATAAGTATTTATAATTGTAATGGCTAAGCAGATAATRAGAAAAGACGATCAGTATTTACCTGGCTAAAAAATAAGGAATATAATATCTATTGTTTTACAGGAAACTCATTCAACAATTTTAGATGAAGTTTTGTGGAAAAAGGACTGGGGGGGTGAAATATATTTCTCCCATAGGCAAAGAAACTCAAAAGGGGTGATGGTATTAATTAACTGTMATTTTGATCCAAATGTTGAAATTGTCGAAACAGATCATCAAGGTAGATGGATTATTTTAAATATGTTATTGGACAATAAACAGATATGGCTTATTAACCTATACGGTCCAAATAATTTKTATTTTWATTTCACCTTTATTTAACCAGGTAGGCTAGTTGAGAACAAGTTCTCATTTGCAACTGTGACCTGGCCAAGATAAAGCATAGCAATTCGACACATACAACAACACAGAGTTACACATGGAATAAACAAAACATACAGTCAATAATACAGTAGAAAAAAAGAAAACAAAAAGTATATATACAGTGAGTACAAATGAGGTAAGATAAGGGAGTTAAGGAAATAAATAGGCCRTGGTGGCGAAGTAATTACAATATAGCAGAAKATGAATGTGCAAGTAGAGATACTGGGGTGCAAAGGAGCAAGATAAATAAATAAATACAGTATGGSGATGAGGTAGATAGATGGGCTATGTACAGGTGCAGTGATCTGTGAGCTTCTCTGACAGCTGGTGCTTAAAGCTAGTGAGGGAGATATGAGTCTCCAGCTTCAGTGATTTTTGCAGTTTGTTCCAGTCATTGGCAGCAGAGAACTGGAAGGAAAGCGACCAAAGAGGGAATTGGCTTTGGGGGTGACCAGTGAGATATACCTGCTGGAGCGCGTGCACAGTGGGTGCTGCTATGGTGACCAGTGAGCTGAGATAAGGCGGGGCTTTACCTAGCAGAGACTTGTAGATAACCTGTAGCCAGTGGGTTTGGCGACGAGTATGAAGCGAGGGCAACCAACGAGAGCATACGTAGTGTATGGGGGCTTTGGTGACAAAACGGATGGCACTGTGATAGACTGCATCCAATTTTGTGAGTAGAGTGTTGGAGGCTATTTTATAGATGACATCCCCGAAGTCAAGGATCGGTAGGATGGTCAGTTTTACGAGGTATGTTTGGCAGTGAAGGATGCTTGAAGAGTGAAGGATGCTTTGTTGCGATATAGGAAGCCGATTCTAGATTTAATTTTGGATTGGAGTGCTTAATGTGAGTCTGGAAGGAGAGTTTACAGTCTAACCAGACACCTAGGTATTTGTAGTTGTCCACGTATTCTAAGTCAGAGCCGTCCAGAGTAGTGATGCTGACGGGCGGGCAGGTGCGGGCAGTGATCGATTGAATAGCATGCATTTAGATTTACTCGCATTTAAAAGCAGTTGGATAGCCACGGAAGGGGGTTGTACGCATTGAAGCTCGTCTGGAGGTAAGTTAACACAGTGGTCCAAAGAGGGCCAGAAGTATACAGAATGGTGTCATCATCATATTCTCCCTTTTTCAGGGGTGTAACACATAGAGGTGGATCAGAGATCACCAGCAGCAAGAGCGACATCATTGATGTATACAGAGAAGAGAGTCGGCCCAAGAATTGAACCTGTGGCACCCCCATAGAGACTGCCAGAGTCCGGACAACAGGCCCTCCGATTTGACACACTGAACTCTATCAGAGAAGTAGTTGGTAAACCAGGCGAGGCAATCATTTGAGAAACCAAGGCTGCAGAGTCTGCCAATAAGAATGTGGTGATTGACAGAGTCGAAAGCCTGGTCCAGGTCGATGAATACGGCTGCACAATAATGTCTCTTATCGATGGCTGTTATGATGTCGGTGGTAACAGTGTTTCCTAGCCTCAGAGCAGTGGGCAGCTGGGAGGAGGTGCTCTTATTCTCCTTGACTTTACAGTGTCCCAGAACTTTTTTGAGTTTGTACACAGGATGCAAATTTCTGTTTGAAAAAGCTAGCCTTAGCTTCCTAACTGCCTGTGTTATTTATAATGATGATCCAAGCCTCTTTGAAAATATATATAAGAATTTATCAACTCTACCAAGCAACACTAGATGCTATTATTTGGTGGGAGATTTTAATACGGTCTTAAAACCTCTATGGACCGTAAAAGCGAAATCACACTACAAACTATCACCCTCAGGCACTTAAGGAAATCCTGGAATGTCATGGATGATATTTGGAATTAGTGGATATATGGAGGCTAAATACCCTGACGTAGTGAGAATATACATGGTGGAGGCTTAATCAAGCTAGTTCTCTTGATTACTTTCTTATGTCATTCTCTCTGGCACCAAAGTTTAAAAGTGTTTGATAGGGGACATAATGCGTCGCGAATCATCACATAATTGGCATTATATATACTGTTACAGAATTTCCACGTGGGCAAGGATATTGGAAAATTTAATCAAAGCCTACTATATTGATAATTGTTTAGAACTAGGACAAGAAGAATATAACTGACTTTTTTCAGACATAACATAGGTACAGCAGATCCCCTTATTGTATGGGACACTTTTAAATGTGCCTTTAGAGGCATGCAATTCAGTACTCATCTATAAAACAAAACCAATTTAGGGTCAAAAGAGTCCCATATTAACAAAGGAAATTGAGGATTAACAGTACAGCTAAGATAGCAATAAAAACTGTACCGTAGAGGCACAGAATAAGTTAGAGGGAAAAACAAAAAGAAATGGAGGAACTTGTTCAAGAAAGATCCAGTGTAATATATTATAAAAATAAAGCGAACTGGATGGAATATGGGGAAAAATGCACCAAATTATTTTTCAATCTTCAATATAGAAATGCTACCAAAATGTTTTTATTGAAACTTGTTACAAATGATGGAGTCACGCATGATATCACTGAAATATATTTTGAAAGAGCAAGTTAAAGTACTTTAAGAATATGTTTCGTTTCAGCTCCTCCATCTCCACTAACCGAAGCTAATTGTATGGATTTTGTCCCCTATTAATAATGTACAATTAACATCTGTACAGAAAGACTCATGTGAAGGCCAAATTACAGAGGAGGAACTTCTTGACGCAATTAAAGCCTTTAGATCTGGGAAAACTCCAGGGCTGGATGGCGTACCAGTGGAAGTATACCAAACGTTTTTTTTGACATACTCAGAGGACCTTATTAGCATGTTTTGAACCATTCCTATATAAACGGTAGATTATCGGGCACGCAAACAGAAGATTAAAAAAATTGCGACCTCTTACACTTCAGTGTTGTGATCCAAAAATTCGAGCTAAATGCTTGGCGCATAGAATAGAATTAAAAAGGGATTGTCAGATATTATTCATCCTTAATCAGGACAGGTTTTTACATGGACAAACATTAAGAGATAGTATAAGACAAGTACTGAAAACAATAGAATACTATGAAATAGAGGAAACCAGGCCTGGTTTTCATAGCTGATTTTGAAAAGGCTTTTGATAAAGTACGACTGGAGTTTATATATAAAAGCCTAGAATATTTCAATTTTGGAGAATCTCTTATAAAATGGGTTAAAGTTATGTATAGTAACCCTAGGTGTAAAATAGTAAATAATGGCTACATCTCAGAAAGTTTTAAACTGTCAAGAGGAGTATTACAAGGTTGTCCACTATCGGCATATCTATTTATTATTGCCATTGAAATGTTAGCTGTTAAAATTAGATCCAACAATATTATTAAGGGATTAGAAATCCGTGGCTTAAAAACAATGGTGTCATTGTATGCTGATGATTCATGTTTTCTTTTAAAACCACAATTAGAATCCCTCCACAGCCTCATGGAGGATCTAGATACGTTTGCTAACCTCTCTGGATTAAAACCAAATTATGATAAGTGTACTACTATATTACGTATTGGATCACAAAAATATTCTACTTTTACATTACCGTGTAGGTTACCAATAAAATGGTCTGACAGTGTTGTGGACATATCCCAAAAGAAAGAAATTATCTCACTCCAATACATTTGTATAGAAAGTAAGCAAAAATAGATAAGATCTTGCTACCATGGAAAGGAAAATACCTGTCTATTTGTGGAAAAATCACCCTGATTAACTCTTTAGTCATATCACAGTTTAACTGTTTGCTTATGGTTTTGCCTACACCTAGTGACCTGCTTTTTAAATTATATGAACAAAAAATATTACATTTTTGGGGGGATTGGCAAGCCAGACAAAATTTAAAAGGCCTATTTATATAGCAAATATGAATTTGGAGGGCAGAAATGATTAAATATTAAAGCATTAGACCTCTCACTAAAGGCATCAGTCATACAAAAGTTATACTTAAATAGAAATGGTTTTCTAGTAAATTAGTAAGAATGTCTCACACCATGTTCAAGAATGGCCTTTTTCCCTTTATTCAGATTACAACTGCTCACTTTCGGTTATTTGAAAACGAAATCATCTCCAAAATATAGTTATTTTTTAAACAAGCCTTAGAAAGTTGGTTGCAATTTCAGTTTAATCCACCTGAAAAGGCAACAAATAATACAACAAATATTGTGGTTAAACTCAAATATAGTAATCGATAAAATAAACGTATTTTTCAATAACATTTTTTTTAAGTATAATTTTTGTAAATTATATCATAAATAGGACTGGTGGAGTTATGTCACACATGTAGCTAATACAGACATATGTAAATGTCTGCTCTACCTAAAATTACAACCAACTAATTGCAGCATTTTCACAAAAATGGAAGAGGCAAGTAGAAGGGGGAAAAAGTAAGGAACTTGTCTGTCAGCCCTGCATTAAAAACCATAAATGGTTAAAGAGAATTGTGATAAATAAAAGCATATACCAATTTCATTTAAGGACAAAAAATTGACAGCTGTGCCATATAAATTGCTAAATAGTTGGGAAGAGATTTTAGATGTACCAATTCCATGGCACATGGTTTTTGAATTGACATGCAAAACAACGCCGGATTCAAACGTCAAATTTTTCCATTTAAATTATTATACAAAATTATTGCAACCAATAGAATGTTATATATATATTTGGGGGTTACAATCTTCCCAGCTCTGCAGATTTTGCTGTGAGGAGGCAGAGTCATTAGATCGTTATTTTGGTACTGTCCATATGTAGCTCGTTTTTGGTCACAGGTCCAGGAATGGCTGAATAATTGCAACATTTACCTAGAACTAACTCTGCAGATCGCAGTACTGGGTGATTTGAAAAGTCATAGTCAATCGATCAATAATATAATAATTAATTTAGCAAAAATGTTTATCTTTAATTTACAATCTGAGAAGCTATGAGAATAGAAAGGTTCAGTACTTTTGTGAAGCATCACAGCACAGTTGAAAAATATATGGCAAATAGAAATACAAAATGGATGGTGTTAAAGGATAGATGGGAGGGGTTTAATGGAGCTGAAGGGTGGACTGAACAAACAAATTTACTATTGAAATTGTATTGTGTCTGTAAAATGTGTAAAACATGTATTAAAAACTGAAGTCGTAAGCCTACAGTTTATTGTTTATTATTTTACTCCCAATTGGGCGTGGTTTGTCTATGTTTTTCGGATTTTCCCTACGAACTCATCTTCTTTCTGTTTATTTCACTCATATTTGTCCCCTATGCTGTATTATTTGTCTGACTTTTATTGTAAGGCCTGTTTCCATATCTCGACCCTTTTTCCTATTCTATTTATAGATTACTCTCTTGGGTTTCAAGGGGATTGATGATCATCGTAGGAGATACAAGACTTTGCATACGTGACTATCCACGTGGGTGTGGTGTTACGAGCTGGTGCAATCTAGTTCTCAACTCATCTGACTATTGCAAACAGGTACACACCAAGTCAGCTTAAGCATAACAATTGATCTCCATTCAGAGATATTCCATGTCTGTTTTTGTTCCTCCTCCTTCCATCTTCATGTATGCTTATATCAATCTGTTGAGGTTTTCATTACCCCTCCCTCCACTCGCCAAGTATGTAAACGGAATGAAGAAGTGGGGGCGTGTGTTGATGGTGAAGAGAAACAAGGGTAAGTTAGTTGGGGTTGCGTGTTGTGTGTGGTGTGTTTTCAATGTGGTCTACCGTTGCCACAAGCGCGAGCGATGTGTGCATTGTGGTGTGCGTAGTGTGGAGTGTGGTGTTGTCCGTATGTGGTCGGGTGTGTGCGGTGTGTCCGTAAGTGGAGGTGTGTATCCAAAACCCCTGGTGCCCAGGGTCTTAGTGACGGATGGTGAGGTCCTCAGTCCAGGATAGAGATTCCATCCAATGGAGATCTGAACTGCATGGGAAGGATGGTGTGGGATGAATTAAATAGGCTGACTGTATAACCTTCCTATGTCAGTGTGTGCAAGTGTGTGTATCTGTCATGCTTGTGTGTACGTCCGAGGTTAGTGCGTCGGTACACACGCTGGTGGCATTAGTACACCCCTGTAGAATGAGCCTGGGCCTAAAGATACTTATTTGTAAAACAGATTATACAAACACACTGTATTTTACTTTCTGTATTTCTTTATACACAAAGCGCACACTTTAGGTCGAGTACCATCGGCAACAGTACCATGGCAACATTGTCCGCTTAACCTGAATATACCAGATTTGCGTTGTGTGGCTTTCGTTCAGCAGCCTGCTGGTCGAAACATTGATGGCAGACCAGCAGTTGGAAATTGAACCACATGTCCGTCTTTAACAGTAGCTTTGTGCTCATTCTATGACTGCGCTTCCTTTGTTCACATCAACACTACGTCAGACCAACTGAGAGTTATCAATTCCTCCCACCAAGGATGTATCCATCTTTTGGTAAAAGAACAAAAATAATAAATTAGTCTCATTGATATGAATTCGACATTCTCACAGTGAAAAGCATCTTTATGTTCTGCCCTCAAGATATCTATCAGCTTTCCCTCTGTATTTCAATTCCTATATATATTATTCAAACCATCAACCTTTCCCTCTTTCCTTCCCTTACTTTCACTATGCTTGTTCTGTAATCTTCCTCCTCTGGTCATATGCCTCCTCCCTGGGGCTTTTCTAGATCTTTGCATTCTTTGCTTTCTTCGACATGCGGCAGTAACGCCTGGCATGTTAATGTGGTGATTGTTGATAGGCTGAGGTGATTGAAAAAATGGGCGAGCAACAGGGTAGGTAGTTGACCACTTGTGGTACCACTGCTTGAAGTGCGGAGTTTTTGCATGGTTGTCGCTATCATCTACAACCAAGTCATCCGCTAGAGGTCGTGTCATTTTTACCTCCTCAAATAGGGTCCACTCTACCAACTGTAACCGCAGCGAGACGGCTGAAGATCCTAAAACCCCACAAAAAATCCAGAAAAATAACATCAATGGTGTTACTGCGGAGTCTTTAATTAATAATTTGCATTTTTGCATTGTGACTATATTTACTATTTAGGGGTTTCAAACCCACTGCCTAGCCAGACCCGGTAGTGAATGGAAAATCATTCTTTACCCTCGGTCACCTCTGAAAACATATTACACTGCCTTCCGAGTTTTTTTCTTTAAGAATGACGAGCCCATCTTCTCTCTGCTTCTCCATCTCTCTTATGTATTCCCTCTGTCCTCATTTAACCTCTGCACTTCTTTGCCCCTAGCTTTTCTCACTGTCTCCGCTCATATCCTTGTCTGGCCCTATATAATAGTTGACCAGCTCCGCTTGTCCCACATCTACTCATCCAAAGGGACAGACTCCAACCTCTCCACAATGGCCAAGGACTACACCAGATGACCAAAGCGGTGTTGGTAACGTTGACCATCACCGCCGAAGATGAATTGCCAGACCCACTGTGCACAAGAGCTGGGGATGGGGCTACAGGACGAATGAGGGAAGACAAGCCCCTTCCGGTGAGAATCGGTCAACAGGATGGTTGGTGCATATTTCCATTGAAATAATACTGCGTGAATCCAAAGAGAGTTGGCAAGAATACTGTCTGCTGGGGTGCAAATCACCCTCGGTCTGTGTTCCCTTGGTCACCGTCGGCTCCATGGCAGTGAGATCTTCTCCTTCACCTTCGTGTGCCCTGGGCATCACTCCAATGTCGGGCTGAAGGAAGGTGCTTATGGTGGGATCATGCCAGAACTACACGCAGGACTCTGGTCATAATGATCCTGATAGAGGGCGTAGTGGACTCCACTCTCTTTTTCCTCGTCTCAACAGAAACCCATCCATAGCGTAACACACTACGCCGTGCTTGGATTAATAAGTTGCGCTGTGGTGATGCAGCGCACAGCGGAGATAACGTACTCCACCCAAGCGTGACTTCAAAGGGCCAGCGCATGTCCGAGGTTCGTCTTGGAGACGCTATTGGCCGAGTAGAATGGACCATCTGGATGATTCCAAAAGGGAGGGAAGAATGGCAGACCCGAAAACCCGGGTGTACAACTAGTGGAATGTGTGAAACCCAGCCTTGTGGGAGACAAAATGAGAAGCGTGTTATTTTGTGGCCGTCTAAACCTCGCAACTCCCCCGCCAAGGTGGTTTAAGGAGGGGCATACCCGAAGAGAAGGGATGTAGTACTAACCCCACAGAATTTAACCCAACGGCAGTCCTGGCCAACCGTGAGGCATTGGAGGTGGGAGAACCTCATTCCTAAATTTGGGCAACACATGCTTTTTCTGAGCTAGTAGACACGGGCGCGCTGCTTTCGAGTGGGGAGAGGAATGGGATAAGGCAAGGGCCACCCGACATGAAATGTATACAGCGAGACCGAAGTCTATGCGCCAAAAGCGAAACCTTCCTGGACTCCCAATCGAGATAGAAGAAGCAATTGAGATGGGTGCGGGTAAGTGCTGGGTCGCGTCCGAGCAATAAGAGACAACAGAACGGCAAGAAAAACACGACAAGCCAGGGCAACTGAGAGATATGCCTTCCGTCAAAGAAACGCAGTCTCAGAGGTCCTGGTGTAGTTGATGGCTTTCTACCCAATCTTCCATGACTACTGAACCCAATAGAAATCTTTTGTTGCCAACACGAGGCTTAGTCATGAAAAGTTTGCAGCCAGTGGAAAATATATTGGAATACCAGACGGGACCATTTTAGTGCCGGGTGTCAAGGGTAACCGTAGTACTGAATTAGGATACTGACTGAATGAAGATCACATCCAAGACTAAAAGAAATCGAACAACAGAAAAAAAAAAAAGTTCACTCCCACAACTCATCTGTTCCGTATTGTGCCGCAGCGACAAGTGCCCCCGAAGAAGCGGCTGAAAGGAGTGCGGAAGAGCTAACGTCCTGTGCTGAGAGTGAGGGAAAATCCCTGCTTGCGAGTGTATAAGACAACATGGTTCAAAAGAAACTACAATGAAGTGCTATGGATCTCTGAAAATAATTGACAAACCAAGGTCTGTACACCAAATATATAAGTCTGCTTCCCTTCTAGGTATATCAAAGGGTACTTATTAAGTGCCATGCCAAATAAATAGTAGCGAGGAAAATGAAATTAACTGTAAAAATGGCTATGATATACAATGTTAATTTTCTGGATTTTCTGAGACCTTTTTTTATTTAGATTCTGCCTCTCATCCACAGTTGAAAGGTGTATCTATGATATTAAGGAGTTACCACAGTGAACACATCTACTGCTTATGTAAAAGTAGGAGAAAAGCCTGGCAAAAATCGGGTTCAGAAATAAAAGTCAGGAGAGAGTACTATTCTCGCGCCACGTTACAGATATTGAATGCGATGAAGTGGTTTACTACACAGGTTATGTCCATAATACATTTTAAAGCTCATTGTTTTCACCAAAATGCGCTGACATTAATGCATAGTAAAATTGTCTTAAGTCAAGTTAGGATCACTCACTTTTGGTGATTTTTAAGAATGTAAATGCCAGAATAAGTAGTAAAGAGAGGAAAAGAATTAAATTCAGAATTATAATATTTTACTTCTGCAGCGATCCCAGCAGACGAATCCCAAGTGTGGGCCAGAAGTTACATACATGTCAAGTTAAAAGATCTCCAGTTTAGGCTAAGTGCAGCTATTCTCTTGAATATATGTTAACATTGATGTCCAATGTGCTTTAGTGTGGGTAGTCTCGAGTTCCACCACAGCATAAATGTCCTATCACAGTGAAGGTTGAAGGTTAGAGTTTATGGACCCCCATATCGCTTTTCTCTGGACGCCTATCGGTCCTTTCTGCGCGCGTCTTGTTGATGAGACTCGCGAATGATAATCACGTAATACTGTATGATACGGTCTCCGAGCTCTGTCACTCTACTCAGAGCTCTATGTCTGAGCATACTATAAGTTTACAGTGTACTACTCGCTCAATCCGTAGGCGAATCGAACCTCATAATCCCAGTTTTACATTCTGCTAAATCACCTCATGTAGAGACCAAGTTCATATCCTATACCTCGTAGTTTAGGAGTGGAGAGCCGTCTGTCAAGAGCTTCCTCTCCTCCGCGAAATCACACTCCGCCATAATATCACGTATACACCTCTCAACTTTTGTGCACTAGAGAAGCTCTCGGTCATTACTGATATAGTATCAAGCATCGGAAGCAGACAGTCTAATTCTCCTCAGTGAAACGGGAAAAATTATTCTTTGGACGATTATACTTGGCGGGTTCATGTGGTCCATTTCTCGAGTAAGCGACCCACATACTCTCTAAGCGACAAGTCGTTTAATCTTTTCTCCTGCACTCTGAATGTCTTGCCAACGTGCGATGTCTTTGCTTCTCTCTCAGACAATAAATGACCACTACCACCCCTAGATTTCACCCTGCAAATCAATGCAGCTATATTGCCAGGTTACAGCGCCTCATTACAGATCTTATTGCTTTCGATCCTATTGTGTTGACCACCAGGATACAGCCCCAATACCGTTACCACTGCCTTGTGCCGCCTGCTATGCATAATAAAGCAACACACCCAACAATCATGTAATTGCATTGCCAAGCCCACACGATTGGCCTTCTATTACAAAGGTTTTGAGGACAATTGGTTTTGTTCGTTCAGGCTTTATTGATACGTGCGAGTGCCTCCCTTATCTTTTACACATTTAAGTTATTCACATGCTATACGGCCCAGGCCAACAGCCAAGTGGGTGGCATTACGGATGGCCAAATGAAGCAATATTCACCTATTCGTTCGTATCGCTTATCAATTGAACCCTACGTCGTGAACCAAAGGGACAGAGACAGTTATCTCTCCACATTACAGTAATCGAACTTGGGACATTAGATTTATTGCGCCACCCATGGTCAGCACGTTGCTAACTGTGGTACTTTGTTATGGCCCACCCGGTTCCGTTGGTATCGCAATGCCTTAGCTTTCATGATTTTCCCCCATTGTTTCTGGGATGAGCAAAATGGGCCTTGTTTCGAGTTTTACGTCTTGGATGCGCGGAACGACCTCCACCTATGACTGCGTCTCATTTTTAACTGTGGGCGGCATGTACCCAGATAGCTACACACACCCACGCAGGGACACTTCGCTCCTACGTAACCACCATTAAATTTCCCCTCCCCACATCGCAAGACCAGTTTCGAAGGATCCCATCATTCCGCGTATAGTTTCTGGGAATGCACACTTGCACCTCTATCGCCACCACAAAGCTAACGATTCTCTCGTACATGAGAACAGCACCACATGTTCTCTATCATCATCCTGAGGCTGGTCGTACTGCATGCTGCGCTGCGTCGCGCTGGCAACGGTCACTCCATTGACACACACGAGCGGGACGTCGCGCCACATACGGCTGTTCCAAAACACCTTTATATACTTCTTAGCTGCCCCCTGTCTCTACTAACTCTCGCTCTGTAGTACACGGCGCCACCAACATGAGACTTCCCACCTCCCACCCCTCTCGTACCTTTACAGAGCGTTTGGAATATTGCTCCCAATGATTGAAACGCCAGACTAGTGCAAGGAGTGTCGTGACAAGTGTTTTGAGATTGAACCATAAACTTGTGGGGTCTACATAGCTTGAGGCTGCTAGATTTCTTTTTGATTTTCCCATTATGTCAATTAAAGAGGCACTGAGTTTGAAGGTAGGCCTTGAAATAGATTCACAGGTACACCTCCCAATTGACTCTCATAAATATATGTCAATTATATCCTATCAGAAGCTTCTAAAGCCATGACATCATTTTCTGGAATTTTCCAAGCAGGTTACTTGCACAGTCAACTTAGTTAATTTAAACTTCTGAGCCACTGGAATTGTGATACAGTGAATTATAAGTGAAATAATCTGTCTGTAAACAATTGTTGGAAAAAGGACTTGTGTCATGCACAAAGTAGATGTCTCTAACCGACTTGCAGTGTGTTGAAACACTATTTAATGACTCCACAACTAATGTATGTAAACTTCCGCTACTTGTATGTATGTGTATGTTTGATTAAATAAAATTAAAGATGACTGCAAGAGCACAGCGCAGAATAGCGCAGAATACTTAAGAGAATCCTAGATGTGCAGCTAAAGACTTACAGAAATCTCTGAAACATGCTAACATCTCTGTTGACGAGTCTACGATACGTAAAACACTGAACAAGAATGGTGTTCATGGGAGGACACCACAGAAGAAGCCGCTGCACGTCTGAAGTTCGCAAAAGGCACCTCGATGTTCCACATGTTCTACTTGCAAATATTCTGTGGACAGATTAAACTAAAGTGTAGTTGTTTGGAAGGAACCACAACACTATGTGTGGAGAAAAAAATAGGCACAGCACACCAACATCAAAGCCTCATCCCAACTGTAAAGTATGGTGGAGGGAGCATCATGGTTTGGGTCTGCTTTTGCGCTCAGGGCCTGGACACCTTGCTATCATAGATGGAAAAATGAATTCCCAAGTTTATCAAGACTTTTTGCAGGAGAATGTAAGGCTATATGTCTGCCAATTGAAGGTCAGCAGAAGTTGGGTGATGCAACAGGACAACGACCCAAAACACAGAAGTAAATCAACAACAGAATGCTTAACAGAAGAAAATACGCCCTTCTGGAGTGGCCCAGTCAAGGTCCTGATCAACCGATTAAGATGCAGTGGCATGACCTCAAGAGAGCGGTTCACACCAGACATCACAAGAATATTGCTGAACTGAAACAGTTTTTATGAAGCGGAATGTTCCAAATTTCCATGATCATTGTCCAGGTCTGATCCACAACTACAGAAAACATTTGGTTGAGGTGATGGTTCACCCTGGGGTCATGATAGGGGCTCACCAAATGATTGATGTATTATAAGAATTGAAAATGCTTATGTTGTATTAATAGAAGGGAAGGGCTATATAGACCCCTCCCCCACTACATTTATAGGGTTCTGGACTACAGATTAGCAATATATATATATGCATTATAAGGTTTAATATTGTTCCACAGTTCTTTTCTAGTCTCTGCTTCTTATAAGAAACAGTCTGAGAGATGTGTGAGTTATTGCAGTCAAAACAGGGTGTCTGTGAGAAAGCGCCAAGGCTAAAAGAGATCGTTAGACACAGAACCCTGCAGGGGAGTGAAAGAGATAAGAGACTAGTCAGACATACCACTATAAAGCAACATGGGGAGTGGAAAATTACTGCTGAGCCCTTAGAAAACACTGGAACTATTGTCTCTCCTGCAGGTTTGTATAACTGTATATGCATGGGCTTGGTCTCATGAGTAGAAGGTGTTGACGTAGGCAGTTACATCACTAGGGGTTGACTGCAAGCATATTAAAGCAACTTGGACCCTTTCCTATTTTGCAGTACTTTCTCGGAAACATGTGTGCTATGTTCCCGTTGTCAACTTCTGTCTGCAATTGCATTAATGATTGATTTACTTAAAGATATTGTCTGATTTCTGATTTCACCAATAAGCAAATGATTGACAAGGGACAAGCAACCTACCCCAACAAGGTTATAGCTTCCAAAGAAGGCTCAACCAGTTATTAAATCCAAGGGTTCACATACTTTTYCCACCCTGCACTGTGAATATTTACACGGTGTGTTCAATAAAGACATGAMAACTTATAATTGTTTGTGTGTTATTAGTTTAAGCACACTGTGTGTATCTATTGTTGTGACTTAGATGAAGGTCAGATCACATTTTATGACAATTTTATTCAGAAATCCAGGTAATTCCAAAGGGTTCACATACTTTTTCTTGCCGCTGTATGTGTGTGTGTGTGTGTGTGTGTTTGTGTGTGTGTGTGTGTGTGTGTGTATATTATTTTACCGCTCTAGGGATGTAATTATTGTTTGCATCAGCTTATTTACTATTATGTATTGATTTCTACCTGACATTGTTTCACTCTTTATGTGATGCCCACTGCAGAGAACACCAGAAGAAGAATGATCATTTAATTACCATAGTGAATTATTGTACTGTTTGTTAATGTGTCAATTAATACCATAAAGGATGGGTTGCCAATTGGCGATTTGACACAACAACAACAACAAAAAATTTTAAAAAAAGAATTCATTCAGCACCTCAAATATTTGTAGTTCCATTCTTAAGGCCCTATTAGAGCGTTATGTCAGTTGATAATGATTGAATCATCATCATCTAATGAACAAGGAACATGATGCCAGATCAAGCCGTTCTTATGCTMGTGTTATGAAGACAAGTGGCTGTRCAGACCTACTACAGTACAACAAGCCAACATTTACAAAGACAAAAGCTTGATTCCTTCCTTTTTCCATGAAGTTGCTTTCCTTTGAGTATGAGAGAACATCGATAACAAGGTTGCCATGGGAATACACTAACTCCTATTACAATCAATACACTACAGTCAATAAATCTGTGTAATTTCCTGCTGCTCCTCCACACAYGAAACACAACCGTGTTCCCTTCATTCAAGTCAGTGAAAGATGTTGTTTTTCCTGCAACCATAACATCAAAATGGCAGTTTCCTTCTTCCCAGCGCCTTCCTGATTACTTCAGTCTTTTATATATTTTTTTATTTAACCTTTTCTCCTCTGATGTGACCAAGAAGCTTCCTGTTACAGTGATCTTTCTCCTCTGATGTGACAAGAGCTTCCTGTTACAGTGATCTATTCTCCTCTGATGTGACAAAGAGCTTCCTGTTACATGATCTATTCCCTCTGATGTGACAAGAGCTTCCTGTTACAGTGATCTATTCTCTCTCTGTGTGGTGATGGTGACAAGAGCTTCCTCTTCACTCTGTTACAGTGATCTATTCCTTCTAGGTGATCCACCACATTTCTCCACAGAATGCAGAGGGACTCAGACGATTTTTAATCAAATAACTATGCTGATCAAAGCTCCACTCGCTGTGGAGATCACGCCACCCATGAAGCTGCAGCATTTTCCATCGCACAATCAACGTCTGTAGTATTCTCTCTGGTATGCAATCTGGTTCCCGCTCATGTTATGGATTTGGCACTGCAACTTAGAGGTCCTAAATTCTGTCACCACCGACCTTGACTATTTTTATTGATTTGGCCAAAGCTTTTGATACGGTAGACTACTCCATTCTTGTGGGTTTGCTAAGGAGTATTGGTGTCTCGTTACGATTACTACCTCTGAGGGTTTAGAGCTTGAGGTAGTCACCTCATACAGGTACTTGGAGTATGGCTAGACCCTGTCTTTCTCTCAGCACATATCCAAGCTGCAGGCTGAGGTTAAATCTAGACTTGTTTTTTCCTTATCGTAATCGCTCCTCTTTCCCACCAGCTGCCAAACTAACCCTGATTCAGATGACCATCCTACCCATGCTAGATTATAGAGACAATCTATAGATCGGCAGGTAAGGGTGCTCTCAAGCGGCTAGATGTTCTTTACCATTCGACCACCAGATTTACCACCAATGCTCCTTACAGGACACATCACTGCTCTCTATACTCCTCTGTAAACTGGTCATCTTTGTATACCCGGCGCGAGACCCACTGGTTGATGCTTATTTTTAAAACCTCTTAGGCCTCACTCCCCCTATCTGAGATATTACTGCAGCCCTCATCCTCCACATACAACACCCGTTCTGACAGTCACATTCTGTTAAACGTCCCAAAGCACACACATCCCTAGGTCGCTCTCTTTTCAGTTCGCTGCAGCTAGCGTCTGGAACAAGCTGCAAAAAACACTAAACTGGACAGCTTTATCGCCATCTCTACATTCAGAGACTCAATCATGGTCCTCTTACTGACACTTGTGGCTGCTTTGCGTAATGTATTGCTGTCTCTACTTTTTGCCATTTGCGCTTTTGCATGTGCCTACAAATGTTGATACCATGTTTTTTGCCGCCCACATGTTGTGTTGTTGTGCAAATACCATGTTGTGTTGTTGTCATGTTATTTTATTGTCATGTGTTGCTGCCACGTTGTGTTGTTGTCATGTTGTCGTGTTGTGTCTTGTTGTCATGTTGTGTTGTTGTCATGTTGTGCTAATACCATGTAGTGTTGTTGTCATGTTGTGTTGTTGTCATGTTGTGCTAATACCATTTAGTGTTGCTGCCATGGTGTGTTGTTGTCATGTTGTGTTGTTGTCATGTTGTGCTAATACCGTGTAGTGTTGTTGTCATGTTGTGTGTTGTCATGTTGTGCTATACCATGTTGTGTTGTTATGTTGTGTTGCTGCCATGTTGTGTTGTTGTCATGTTGTGTTGTTGTCATGTTGTGCTAATACCTGTAGTGTTGTTGTATGTTGTGTTGTTGTCATGTTGTGCTAATAATGTTGTGTTGTTATGTTGTGTTGCTGCCATGCTGTGCTGTTGTCATGTTTTTTTATTGTCATGTGTTGCTGCCACGTTGTGTTGTCATGTTGTGTTGTTGTTGTGTTTTGTCATGTTGTGTTGTTGTCATGTTGTGCTAATACATGTAGTGTTGTTGTCATGTTGTGCTAATACCATGTTCTGTTGTTATGTTGTGTTGCTGCAATGTTGTGTTGTTGTCATGTTGTTTATGTCATTGTGTTTTGCTGCCATGCTGTGTTGTTGTATGTTGTTGCTGATGTGTGTTGTTGTCATGTTGTGTTTGTCATGTTGTGCTATAGTGTAGTGTTGTTGTCATGTTGTGTTGTTGTCATGTTGTTGCTCATGTGTGTTGTGTATGTTGTGTTGTTGTCATGTTGCTAATACCGTGTAGTGTTGTTGTCGTGTTGTTGTCATGTTGTGCTAATACCATGTTGTGTTGTTATGTTATGTTGCTGCATGCTGTGCTGTTGTCTTAGGTCTCTCTTTATGTAATGTTGTGGTGTCTCTTTCATCGTGATGTCTGTTTTGTCCTACATTTTTCTTTTTAATCCCAGCCCCCGTCCCCACAGGAGAAATGTGTTCTTAATAATTGACATGCCTAGTTTAAAT
>NW_019946622.1:0-7001 GCF_002910315.2 Salvelinus sp. IW2-2015
TTTTGTAGCCTCATTAGCGCTACTGTGTTTTGTGCTAGGACTGTCTACTCCTGGCTGTGTTGTGCAAGTGTTACCGGGTTTTGGTAGCCTCCATTAGTCACTGGTCTCAGCCTGTGGTGTTTTGGTAGCCTCCATTAGACTGTCTACTCCTGTGGTGTTTTGGTAGCCTCCATTAGACTGTCTACTCCGTGGTGTTTGGTTGCCTCCATTAGATCTGTCTACTCCTGTGGTGTTTTGGTAGCCTCCATTAGACTGTCTATAGCTCCTGTTCGTGTTTTGGTAGACCTCATTTAGACTGTCTACTCCTGCTGGTTTTTGGTAGCCTCCATTAGACTGTCTACTCCTGTTGGTCGTTTTTGGGTAGCCTCATTAGACTGTCTACTCCTGCTGGTGTTTTGGTAGCTCCATTAGACTGTCTACTGCGTGGTGTTTTGGTAGCCTCCATTAGACGTCTACTGCTGTGGTGTTTTGGTAGCCTCCATTAGACTGTCTACTGCCTTGGTGTTTTGGTAGCCTCCATTAGACTGTCTACTCTCTGCTGTGTTTTGTAGCCTCCATTAGACTGTCTACTCCTGCTGTGTTTTGGTAGCCTCCATTAGACTGTCTACTCCTGCTGTTGTGTAGCCTCCATAGACTGTCTACTCCTGTGTTTTTTGGCAAGCCTCCATTAGACTGTCTACTCCTGCTGGTGTTTTGGTAACCTCCATTAGACTGTCTACTCCTGCTGTGTTTTGGTAGCCTCCATTAGACTGTCTACTCCTGCTGTTTTTGGTAGCCTCCATTAGACTGTCTACTCCTGCTGTGTTTTGGTAGCCTCCATTAGGACTGCTCTTAGACTCCTGCTGTGTTTTGGTAGCCTCCATTAGACTGTCTACTCCTGTGGTGTTTTGGTAGCCTCCATTAGACGTGTCTACTCTGCTGTGTTTTTTGGTAGCCTCCATTAGACTGCTCTACTCCTGCTGTGTTTTGGTAGCCTCCATTAGACTGTCTACTCCTGCTGTGTTTTGGTAGCCTCCATTAACTGTCTACTTCTGCTGTGTTTTGGTAGCCTCCATTAGAACTGTCTACTCCTGTGGTGTTTTGGTAGCCTCCATTAGACTGTCTACTGCTGTGGTGTGTTTTGGTAGCCTCCATTAGACGTCTACTCCTGTGGTTTTTTGGTAGCCTCCATTAGACTGTCTTACGTGCGTGCGGCTGTTTTGGTAGCCTCCATTAGACTGTCTACTCCTGCTGTGTTTTGGTAGCCTCCATTAGACTGTCTACTCCTGTGGTGTTTTGGTAGCCTCCATTTGACTAAGTGTTCTTTGGTACAGACCACCTGGCTAGGCGCATCTCATTAGTCTGAAGAAGCTCCCTTTCCTTGTTTCCTTTCCTTGTTTCTTCTCCTTGTTTCCTCACCTTGTTTCTTCTCCTTGTTTCCTCACCCTTGTTTCCTATCTTCTCATGTGAATAGTCAGAAGTAGTTTTCTCTCCTTGTTTCATCTCCTTGTTTGCTTTCCTATCATCTCAATAGTCTGAAGTAGTGTCCTCTCCTTGTTTACTCTCCTTGTTTACTGTCCTTGTTTCCTATCCTCTAATGTCAATAGTCTGAAATAGCTTCCTCATTGTGTTATTTTCTTGTTTACTCTCCTTGTTTCCTCTCCTTGTTTCCTCTCTTTGTTTCCTATCCTCATCTCAATAATCCCGAAGGAACTTCCTTTCCTCGATCATTTTCCTTCGGAGCAGAGCACTACAGCACCACGGCAACTAGCATGGTATCTAGCATTTCATTTATTTACCGTTGTTGCCATGACACTTTATTTATTGTTGTTGCCATGGTATTCAGACGTAACCGTTGTTGATCACAATGGAACACCGAGAAAATAATGAATCTGCATTGCGAAAGAGATCGCTCTCTGAGAGATTCGCTATTGTTGTTGCTCACTGAAAAGCCGTGACACTTTTTTAATGTTAATCAGAAAACATAACCTACCCCGGAGCTTTCTCCAGAGGGAACTGGGTAACGAAGACAACGGGTCGCAGTGGGAGTTGAGTCACACAATTTTAAAAGCTCATGTTGATCAGTACGCTATTTAATGCGAAAGCTAAGGCCACAAACGGGAAAACATTGGATAACTGGAACCCTTTCACAGCATCACAAACCATTGATGAATACCAGCTTGCAGATAATGAAGTTGTATTTGTCGTGATGCTGGTAAAATTCTGTGCTCTGTGTATGTGTCTGTGGCTGTGTGAGTGTCTGTGTCTGTGGCTGTGTGAGTGTCTGTGTCTGTGTGAGTGTCTGTGTCTGTGTGAGTGTGAGTGTCTGTGTCTGTGTGAGTGTGATACTCGTGACTGTTTTTGTAAAGAAGAGGGAACACACACACATTCGTTGAGAGAGTTATCGCGATTCACGATAACTCTCTCATCACCATCGTTCTGTCTAAATGACTCCTAGTTCTCCCTTCACCCTCTTTTATCTCTCTCCAGTTGACCTCTCTCTCCTCACATCACTGGCTCTCACCCTATTTCACCTGTTCTATCTCTCTCCAGTTGACCTCTCTGTCTCCTCACATCACTGTCTCTAGCCCTATTTCACCTGTTATATCGCTCACCATCTATTCCTCTCTTGCTCTCACACCCACCCACCATACTATACAAACATACCATCTTTATCTCCCTACATCCCACCTCTCTCTCTCCCCCTCTATCTGTCTCCGCTCCCCTGTCGTATCTCTCTCCCTCATCCCCTCTCTCTCCCCCTCTGTTGTTTCTCTCTCCCTCCAAAAGAGAGAGTTGAGTACTGTTCCACATATTGTTATTCCGTGAAAACAAACAAACAAAACAAACGGTGAAGTCATGGACCGTGGCACACTGCACTAACACACAAACAATATCCCACAAAACACAGAGTGGGGAAATGGCCTTACCTTAAATATGATCCAATCAGGAGGCAACGATAAACAGCTGCCTCTAATTAGGAACCATATTAGCACCAACATAGAAATAGAACATCTAGATAACCCCCCAGTCACACTCTGACCTGAAACGCTAATAGAGAATCAAGAGGTCTCTATGGTCAGGGCATGACAAACCCCCAATAACCTCCCCCAATAACCCTCTGTTAGTGGATATGTATAGAATGTTCCGGTATCTATTTGAAGCCTGTTAGTGGGATATGTATAGATGTTCCGGTAGCTATCAGAGCCCTGTTTAGTGGGATATAGTATAGAATGTTCGGTATCTATTGAAGCCTGTTAGTGGGATATAGTATAGAATGTTCCGGTAGCTTTTGAAGCCTGTAGTGGAATAGTATAGAATGTTCGGTAGCTATTTGACGCCCTGTTAGTGATATAGTATAGATGCCGTAGTATTTGAAGCCTGTTAGTGGGATTAGTCATAGATGTTCCGGTAGCTATCTAAGCCTGTTAGTGGGATATAGTATAGAATGTTCCGGTAGCTATTTGAAGCTCTGTAGTGGGATATTAGTATAGAATGTTCCGGTCTCTATTTGAAGCTCTGTTAGTGGGATATAGTATAGAATGTTCCGGTAGCTATTTGAAGCCCTGTTTAGTGGGATATAGTATAGAATGTTCCGGTAGCTATTCAGAAGCCCTGTTAGTGGGATATAGTATAGAAATGTTCCGGTAATCTATTTGAAGCCCTGTTAGTGGATATAGTATAGAATGTTCCGGTAGCTATTTGAAGCCCTGTTAGTTGGGATATAGTAAATGTTCCGGTAGCTATTTGAAGCCCTGTTAGTGGGATTATAGTATAGAAGTTTTCGGTAGCTATTTGAAGCCCTGTTAGTGGATTAGTATAGAATGTTCCGGTAGCTATTCTGAAGCCCTGTTAGTGGGGATTATAGTATAGAATGTTCCGGTAGCTATTTTGAAGCTCTGTAGTGGGATATAGTATAGAATGTTCCCGGTATCATTTGAAGCTCTGTTAGTGGGATATAGTATGAATGTTCCGGTATCTATTTTGAAGCCTGTTAGTGGGATATAGTATAGAATGTTCCGGTAGCTATCGAAGCCCTGTTAGTGGGATATGTATAGAATGTTTCCGGTAGCTATTGAAAGCCCTGTATAGTGGGATATAGTATAGAATGTTCCCGGTAGCTATTTGAAGCCCTGTTTAGTGGGATATAGTTATAGAATGTTCCGGTAAGCTATCTGAAGCCCTGTTAGTGGGATATAGTAATAGAATGTTTGCGGTAGCTATTTGAAACTCTGTAGTGGGATATAGTATAGAAATGTTCCGGTATCTATTTGAAGCTCTGTTAGTGGGATTTAGTATAGAATGTTCCGGTATCTATTGTTGAAGCCCTGTTAGTGGGATATAGTATAGAATGTTCCGGTAGCTATCAGAAAGCCCTGTTAGTGGATATAGTATAGAATGTTCCGGTATCTATTTGAAGCCCTGTTAGTGGGATATAGTATAGAATGTTCCGTAGCTATTTGAAGCCCTGTTAGTGGATATAGTATAGAATGTTCCGGTAGCTATTTGAAGCCCTGTTAGTGGGATATAGTATAGAATGTTCCGGTAGCTATTTGAAGCCCTGTTAGTGGGATATAGTATAGAATGTTTCCGGTAGCTATCTGAAGCCCTGTTAGTGGGATATAGTATAGAATTTCCGGTAGCTATTGAAGCCTCTGTAGTGGATATAGTATAGAATGTTCCGGTATCTATTTGAAGCTCTGTTAGTGGGATATAGTAATAGAATGTTCCGGTAGCTATTTGAAGCCCTGTTAAGTGAGGATATAGTATAGGAATGTTCGGTAGCTATTTGAAGCCCTGTTAGTGGGATATAGTATAGAATGTTCGGTACGCTTATTTGAAGCCCTGTTAGTGGGATATAGTATAGAATGTTCCGGTAGCTATTGAAGCCCTGTTAGTGGATATAGTATAGAATGTTCCAGGTAGCTATTTGAAGCCCTGTTAGTGGGATATTAGTTAGAATGTTTCCGGTCAGCTATCTGAAGCCCGTGTGGGATATAGTATAGAATGTTCGGTAGCTATTTGAAGCCTCTGTTAGTGGGATATAGTATAGAATGTTCCTGGGTATCTATTTGAAGCTCTGTTAGTGGGATATAGTATAGAATGTTCCGGTAGCTATTTGAAGCCCTGTTAGTGGGATATAGTATAGAATGTTCGGTAGCTATCAGAAGCCCTGTTAGTGGGATATAGTATAGAATGTTCCGGTATCTATTTGAAGCCCTGTTAGTGGATATAGTATAGAATGTTCGGTAGCTATTTGAAGCCTGTTAGTGGATATAGTATAGAATGTTCCGGTAGCTATTTGAAGCCCTGTTAGTGGGATATAGTAATAGAATGTTCCGGTTAAGCTATTTGAAGCCCTGTTAGTGGGATATAGTATAGAATGTTCCGGTAGCTTATCTGAAGCCCTGTTAGTGGATATAGTATAGAATGTTCCGGTAGCTTATTTGAAGCTCTGTAGTGGGATATAGTATAGAATGTTCCGGTATCTATTTGAAGCTCCTGTTAGTGGGATATAGTATAGAATGTTCCGGTAGCTATTTGAAGCCCTTTAGTGGGATATAGTATAGAATGTTCCGGTAGCTATTTGAAGCCCTGTTAGTGGGATATAGTATTAGAATGTTCCGGTAGCTATTTGAAGCCCTGTTAGTGGATATAGTTAAGAAGTTCTGGTAGCTATTTGAAGGCCCTGTTTATGGGATATATATAGAATGTTCCGGTAGCTATCTGAGCCCTGTTAGTGTGGATATAGTATAGAATGTTTCCGGTAGCTATGAAGCTCTGTAGTGGATATAGTATAGAATGTTCGGTATCTATTTGAAGCTCTGTTAGTGGCATAAGTATAGAATGTTCCGGTAGCTATTTGAAGCCCTGTTAGTGGGATATAGTATAGAATGTTCCCGGTAGCTATTTGAAGCCCTGTTAGTGAGATATAGTATAGAATGTTCCGTAGCTTTTGAAGCCTGTTAGTGAGATATAGTATAGAATGTTCCGGTAGCTATCTGAAGCCCATGCAGATAGAATGAAAGGAAATAAGGCTATCATCACATGACGTCTTTTACTGTAATGGAGTTATTTATATGGGAGAGTGATGCCACCATTCAGACAGCACTGCAAGGCCTGGTGCAACAACCATTACACAGACACACACACACACACACACACACACACACACACACACACACACACACACACACACACACACACACACACACACACACACACACACACACACACACACACACACACACACACACAACACACACACACACAACACACCTGCAAGGCCCTGGTGCCATGACCATTACACAGACACAGACACAGAACAACACCACCACACACACCACACACACCCACACACACACACACACACACACAACACACACACACACACACACACACACACACACACACACACACACACTGCAAGGCCCTGGTGCCATGACCATTACACAGACACAGGCACAGACCACACCCACACACACAGGCACAAGGCCCTATTGAAGGCCGTGGACCATTACACACACACACGCATGGATGTAAGCACCCCACCACACAACAACACACACACACACACAACACACACACACACACACACACACACACACACACAGAGACAGTGTATCTAAGACAGGCTCCAGTGAAATCTTGGGAATTAGGTCAGTGTGAATGATGGTTGTAATGGTCTGTCCTCTCCATCAGACCTTCTGTCACACCAGCCTCTCTATGTCGTTTCATCAAGGACCCAGGGATAGGGGGAAAGAGTGGAGGAGAAGAGAGACGACAGGGGAGACAGAGAGAGGGGGAGAGAGAGGGGATGGAGGGAGAGAGACACAGGGAGCGGAGACAGAGAGAGGGGGAGAGAGAGACGACAGGGGAGCGGAGACAGAGAGAGTGGGAGAGAGAGACGACAGGGGAGCGGAGACAGAGAGAGGGGATGGAGGGAGAGAGAGATGACAGAGGGGGGAGAGAGAGGTGGGATGGAGGGAGAGGATACGACAGAGGGGGAGAGAGAGGGGAAT
>NW_019946622.1:7118-16015 GCF_002910315.2 Salvelinus sp. IW2-2015
CGAACATTCTATAACTATATCCAAAGGGCGTCTGAAATAGCTACGAGAACATTCTATATAATCCCACTAAAAGGCTCAAATAGTAACCGGACACTATTCATATCATAAGACTTATATCCCACTACAAGAGCTTCAAATCTCTACGGAACATTCTTATACTATATCCACTACAGCTCAGAATAGCTACCGGACATTCTAACTATATCCCACTAACAGGGCTCAAATAGCTACCGAATTCTATACTATATCCCACTAACAGGCTTCAAATAGCTACCGGAACATCTTATACTATATCCCACTAACAGGCTTCGCAATAGCTACCGACATTCATACTATATCCCATACACAGGGCTTCAAATACAGATACCGGAACATATCTACTACTATATCCACTACAGGCTTCTGATAGCTACCGGAACATTCTATAGCTATATCCCACTAACAGGGCTCAAATAATACCGGACACATTCTATACTAATCCCACTAACAGAGGTTATTGGGGAGTATTGGGGTTCTGCCTGACCATAGAGAGCTCTTGATTTCTATTGCGTTTCATCAGAGTGTGACTGGGGGTTATCTAGATGTTCTATTCTATGTTGGTGCTAATATGGTTCCTATTAGAGGCAGCTGTTTATCGTTGCCTCTGATTGGATCATATTTAGGTAGCCATTTCCCCACCTGTTTTTGTGGATATTGTGTTTAGTGCATGTGTGCACGTCATGACTCACCGTTTGTTGTTTTGTTGTGTTCACGAGATTAACAATATGTTGAACTTACTCACGCCTGCGCTTAGGTCCAATCCTTTTCTAAGAACGGACAGGGGTGGTGTTTGGGCCTGGGTTTGGGCTGGTGTTTGGGTGGTGGGGCGGTTTGGGGCTGGTTTTGGTGTGTTTGGGCGGTGTTTGGGGTGTGTTTGGGGCTGTTTGTGGTTATTGGGTGGTGTTGGGGGGTTATTGGGGTGTGTTAGGGACAATCCCATCTGACAAGAGAATACCTATGTAAGATGCTGTTCATTGACTATAGCTCAGCTTCAACAACCATATACCCTCAAAACTCATCATTAAGCTCGGGGACCTGGTCTCGACCCTGCCTGTGCAACAGGTGCTGGACTTCCTGACGGGCGCCCCAGTGGTGAAGTAGGAAACACATCTCCACTTCTCTGATCCTCAACACTGGACCCCACAAGGAGGTGCGTTCCAACCCTCCTGTACTCCCTGTTCACCCACGACTGCGTGGCCATGCACACCTCAATTTAATCATCAAGTTTGCAGACAACACAACAGTTAGGCTGACCTATTACAATGACGAGACAGCTACAGGAGTGAGGCCCTGGAGGAGTGGTGACATGAAATCAACCTCTCTACTCTACGAAAAGAGCTGATCATGGACTTCAGAGACAGCAGAGGGAGCACCCCCTATCCACATCGATGGGACTCGGTGGAGAATGTGAAAGCTTCAAGTTCCTCGGCGTACACATCCATACGATCAGAAATGGTCACCCAGACAGACTATGTGTAACAAGGCGAACACTGCTCTTCAACCTCAGGAGGCTGAAGAAATTTGGCTTGTCACCTAAACCCTCACAAACTTTTAAAGAGCACATTTGAGAGCATCCTGTCGGGCTGATCAATGCCTGTACGGCAAATGCAGCCCGCAACCACAGGGCTCCCGAGAGGGTGGTGTGTCTGCACAAAGTTCATTTTTATTCTTAATTTGTGTGTATTTTGTGAATGTAGATACTACTGCTGTGTGTTGAGACAGCGAACACAAGCATTAACTACACCTGCAATAACCCGCAATCTGCTAAATATGTGTATGTGACCAATAACATTTGATTTATTGGGCGGGGGGTTGAGGGGGTGATTGCAGGGGTGATTGCAGGTGGATGTGGTTAGCTGTGGTTAGCGAGTTACAGTGTGATTGGTGGTTAGTGTGATGGTAGCTGTAGCAGTAGTTGTGCGTGGACAGTGATGGGTGGTTACGACGTAGCGGGTGAATTGGGGGTTGACAGGTTAGCAGGGATTGGGTCGTTAGCTAGTGCAAGGAATTGGGTCGTTTAGCAGAGAGCATGGGTGATTGGTGTTAGCATGTTAGCAGGGGTGATTGGTGGTTATACAGGTTAGCAGGTGATGTTGTAGCTGGTACAGGTAAAGGATTATTATGTAGTTGGCTCAGAGAAAAGAGACATCCATAGATGAGAAAGATCAATTGGATTACTGTAATAGACTTATATCGATACTACCACATCCACAGCCATGCCTGAGACCACCACACACACACACACACACACACACACACACACTCCACCTCTCTACACATTAAACCATATGTAGCCTCATGTTGAGGATATGTGAATGGAAGACGACCTGTTGAAGATCGACGTGACAGAGTGATGACATGAAACGGCCTGCTTCCCTCCCTGTTGTTAGTTGCCTTTGAATGCTACACAAACAAGGGTAGCAATCATTGTCATCATTCTCTCTCCTAATCACAGTAATTATCACCATCATCATCAAATGTGAACATTCTGTCAATCTGGCGAACAGCAACCACTGGTGGAAAACAATTACACAATTACACATCTATTCTGTTATTGCAGTGGTGATTGTGAACAGCTCAAATGTTAAAGAGACGTGTTATGGAGACAGCTGTGTGAGTTATGTTTTTGGAGGTTAATATGGAGCTCAGTACATAACACTTGTTACAGAGCAATGAGCCCCGACGGTCATATAGCAGAACTGAAAACATTAAACTGATGCGTCATTATAGCAAGAAGCTGAAACATTTAACTGACTGTCATATGCAAGAGATGATAAACCTAAACTGAATGTCATATTAGCAGAAGCTGAAACATTAAACTGAGGTCAATATAGCAAACAATAAACATTAACATGTACCTGTTACATATATAGCAAAAGCTGAAACATTAAACTGTATGTCAATTATGCAAGAAGCGAACATAAACTGATGGTCATAATAGCAAGAATGCTGAAACATTAAACTGATGGTCATATGCAAGAAGCTGAAACATAAACTGATGGTCATATAGCAGAAAGCTGAAACATTAACTGATGGTCATATAGCAAGAACTACAACATTAAACTGATCATTATAGCAAGAAGCGAAACATTAAACTATAGTATAGCAAGAAGCTGAAACATTAAACTTGGTCAATACGAGCTGAACATAATAGCTTCAAGAAGTTAAAATAAACTGATCAATAGCAAACTGAAACATTAAACTGATGGTCATATAGCAAGAGCTGAACATTAAACTGATGGTCTCATATAGCAAGAACTGAAACATTAAAACGGCATGTCAGTTATAGCAAAGAACTGAAACATTAAACTGACGGTACGGTATAGCAAGAAGCTGAAACATTAAACTGATGGTCATATAGCAAAAGCTGAAACATTAAACTGATGTCATATAGCAGAAGCTGAACACTTAAACTGATGGTCATATAGCAAGAAGCTGAAACATTAAACTGATGTCATATAGCAAGAGCTAGAAAACATTAAACTGTCCGTATAGGTCTATAGCTAAGAAAGCTTGAAACATTAAACTGATGTCATATAGCAAGAAGCTAAACATTAAACTGATGGTCATATAGCAAAGCTGCAAACATTAAACTGATGGTCATATTAGCAAGAAGCTGAAACATTAAACTGATGGTCATATAGCAAGATAAACTAAACATGTCATTAAGCAAGAAGCTGAAACATTAAACTGATGTCATATATCAGAATGCTGAAACATTAAACTGATGCTCATATAGCAAGAAGCGAAACATTAAACTGATGGTCATATAGCAAGAGCTGAAACATTAAACTGATGTTCATATAGCAAGAAGTCTGAAACATTAAACTGCATGGTCACTATAGCAAAAGCTGAAACATTAACTGATGGTCAATAGCAAGGAAGTGAACTTAAACTGATTCATTATAGCAAGAGCTAAACCTGAAACTGATGCGTCTTAAGAGCAAGAAGCTGAAACATTAAATGACATGCGTATCCTATAGCAAGGACTGAACCTGAAACTGATGGTCATTATGCAAAAGATTGAAACATTAAACTGTATGTCATATAGCAAGAAGATTAAACATTAAACTGATGTCATTATAGCAAGAAGCTGAAACATTAAACTGATGGTCATATAGCAAGAAGATTGAAACATTAAACTGATGGTCATAATAGCAAGAAGCTGAAACATTAAACTGATGTGCTCATATATAGCAAGAAGCTGAAACATTAAAACTGATTGTCATATAGCAAGAAGATTAAACTTAAACTGATGGTCAATAGCAAAGAGCTAAACACCTTAACTTGATGGTCATATAAAGAAGACTGAAACCTTAAACTGATGTCATATAGCAAGAAGCTGAAACATTAAACTGATGTCAGTTAATAGCAAGAAGATAAATTAACTATGTCATAGCAAAGCGAAAATCTAAACTGATGGTCATATAGCAAGAAGCTGAAACAATTAAACTGATGGTCATATAGCAAGAAGCTGAAACTTAAAACTGAGTCAGTTGAAGATAACCTTAAACTGATGGTCATATAGCAAGAAGATTAAACCTTAAACTATGCTCATAGCAAGAATAAACTTAACTGATGGTCATATAGCAAGAAGCTTGAAACATTAAACTGATGGTCATATACTAAAAGCGAAACATTAAACTGATGTCATAAGCAAAAGATTAAACATCTTAAATGTATTCATTATAGCAAGAAGCTGAACCTTAAAACATGACGTCATTATAGCAAGAAGATTAAAACATAAACTGATGGTCATATAGCAAGAAGATTAAACCTAAACTGATGTCATATAGCAAGAAGCTGAAACATAAACAAGGTCACATTAGCAAGAACTGAAACATTAACTGATGGTCATATAGCAAGAAGATTAACCTTAAACTGATTTCATATAGCAAGAAGATTAAACATTAAACTATGGTCATATAGCAAGAAGATTAACATTAAACTGATGGTCATATAGCAAGAAGCTGAAACATTAAACTGCATGGCTTTATGCAAAGATTAAACATTAAACGAGGTCATATAGCAAGAAGATTAAACCTTAAACTGATGGTCATATAGCAAGAAGATTAAACCTTTAAACTGATGGTCATATAGGCAAAAGCTGAAACATAAACTGATGGTCATATAGCAAGCTGAAAACATTAAACTGATGGTCATTTAGCAAAGAAGTTAAACATTAAACTGATGGTCTATAGAAGAGATTAAACCTTAAACTGTGGTCATATAGAAGAAATATAAATATTAAACTTAAACGTCATATAGCAGAAGCTGAAACATTAAACTGATGGTCACTATAGCAAAAAAGAATAACATAAACTGATGTCATATAGGAAGAAATTAAACCTGAAACTAACGTCATATAGCAAGAACTAAACATTAAACTGATGTCATATAGCAAAGAACTAAACATTAACTATGTATATGGCTAAGAAGGCATTAAACATTAATTAACTGATGTCATATAGCAAGAGATTAAACATTAAACTGATGTCATATAGGGAAGAAGATTAAACCTTAAACACTGGTCATATAGCAAGAAGATTAAACCTTAAACGATGGTCATATAGAAGAAGCTTAAACCTAAAACTGAACGGTCATATAGCAAAATGCTGAAACATCTAAACTGATGTCATATAGCAAGAAGCTGAAACCTTAAACTGCTATAATAAAAACTGACACTCTACGATGGTCATATAGGAAGAAGATAAACCTTAAACTAACGGTCATATGCACAGAAGCCTCGAAACTGGTAAACTGATTGTCAAGAGTTATAGCAAGAAGCTGAAACATTAAACTGATGGTCATTAAGCAAGAAGCTGAACATTAGAAATCTTATGGTCATATAGCAAGAAGCTGAAAACTTAAACTGATGGTCATATAGCAAGAAGCTGAAACATTAAACTGGAATGCGTCATATAGCAAAGAACTTAAGCTAAACATTAAACTGATGTCATATAGCAAAAGATGAACATAAACTGCAGTTCATATAGCAGAAGATTAAACATTAAACTGATGGTCATATAGCAAGAAGATTTAAACATTAAACTGATCGTCATATAGCAAAAGATTAAACCTTAAACTGAATTGTTGAAATGCTCCCTGGCAACCATGACCAATAGCAACCAATGGGTTTGGCTAGAGCCAGAGGTGTGAAGGGCCAGTTTATGACCCAAAGCCTAGGCTGCATGGCTCCAGAGGGGGAGGGGAGCCGACTGCAGGAGATAGAAAGTAGCAGAGTTGGTGTCCCTGAGAGAGGCCTGTGAGATGGTGTGCGAAGAGTCTCCGGTAAGGAATTCAAAACAGTTTGAATTATAGTTTACGATGTTTCTCACAAAAAGTTTTTTTTTTTTATTTTTTTAGTTACAAGTTTGTGGTATGGTACCAGATGGCGTTCTGCAGCATTGTATACGGTTTCAAGCGGCAACGTTTTGGGCACAACAAAGAAGAACCTTTGCCAACATTACAATACAGCTTATAATGGGTTCTCATGAAATGTTTTGGGGGTTTTTCGAAACGTACTTCAACAATGAACAAGGTTGTGGAATAATACCTGCCGGCACAAAGCCTACAAGGTTGTGGTTTCATTTGGAATTTTGGGATGTTAMATTTTTCAAATTCATATAATATTCTTCAGTGAATGAATTTAACATGATGAACAGGAATGACATTAACTCTCACGGGTGGCCAAAAATGTGCCACACCCTGATTGTCCATTCCTCCGGAAGATAACCTATGGAATACAGTAAAAAAGATCCAGCTGCTTTAACAACCCAGCATGAAAATGAATACAAACCCAATTGATGGTAAAAATGAATCCAAACAACCACACATRMTGGCTTATTCATGCAAACCAAATGKCTGGTTCAAAATAACCCAGCGTGTGTTCTGCCCAATGTTTTCCCAGCGCTGGGTTTCCAAATAACCTAATTTGGGTTGTTTTTAAGACAGCATTTTTGTGTAGCAAGCACAGTGAAATCTCAAACTGCTTTTTGTTACTTTGTGTCAGGGGCTTTATGGATCAGAGAGAGGATCATGTTGAATATCTCAACTTTTACAAAGAATTTTAAATCCAGTACATTTTGTTGCCACATATTCACAAATTGCTCTTAATTCAATAATAATCACTAAAACTTGGAACGTACATTTATGTATTTTTTCTTCCTGAAACTGTATAACCAACCAGCTAACAGACTTTACTAGACAGCGGAGAAGCCTCATCTATACCAACCAGCTTAACAGACTTTATCTAGCAGAGGAGAAGCCTGTATAACCAACCAGCTAACAGACTTTACTAGACAGAGGAGAACTGTATAACCAACCAGCTAACAGACTTTACTAGACAGAGGAGAAGCCTGTAACAACCAGCTAAAGACTTTACTAGACAGAGGAGAAGCTGTATAACAACCAGCTAACAGACTTTACTAGGCAGAGGAGAAGCCTGTATAACCAACCAGCTAACAGACTTTACTAGACAGAGGAGAAGCCTGTATAACCAACCAGCTAAAGACTTTACTAGACAGAGGAAAGCTCTGTATAACCAACCAGCTAACAGACTTTACTAGACAGCGGAGAAGCCTGTATAACCAACCATAACAGACTTTACTGGCAGAGGAGAAGCCTGTAATACCAACCAGCTAACAAACTTTACTAGACAGAGGAGAAGCCTGTATAACCAACCAGCTAACAGACTTTACTAGACAGAGGAGAAGCCTGTATAACAACCAGCTAACAGACTTTACTAGACAGAGGAAGAAGCCTGTATAACCAACCAGCTAACAGACTTTACTAGCAAGAGGAGAAGCCGTATAACCAACCAGCTAACAGACTTTACTAGACGAGAGGAGAAGCCTGTATAACCAACCAGCTAACAGACTTTACTAGACGAGGAGAAGCCTGTATAACCAACCAGCTAAGACATTTACTAGACGAGGAGAAGCCTGTATAACCAACCAGCTAACAGACTTTACTAGACAGAGGAAAGCCTGTATAACCAACCAGCTAACAGACTTTACTAGACAGAGGAGAACTGTATAACACCAGCTAAAGACTTTACTAGCAGAGGAGAAGCCTGTTGAATAACCAACCAGCTAACGACTTTACTAGACAGAGGAGAGCTCTATAACCAACCAGCTAACAGACTTTACTGGCAGAGGAGAAGCCTGTATAACCAACCAGTACAGACTTTACTAGACAGAGGAGAAGCTCTATAACACACCAGCTAACAGACTTTACTAGACAGAGGAGAGCCTGTATAAAAAACCAGCTCAGACTTTACTAGACGAAGGAGAAGCCTGTATAACCAACCAGCTAACAGACTTTACTAGACAGAGGAGAAGCCTGTATAACCAACAAGCTAACAGACTTTACTAGACAGAGGAAGCCTGTATAACAACCAGCTAACAGACTTTACTGACAGAGGAGAAGCCTGTATAACCAACAGCTAACAACTTTACTAGACGAGGAGAAGCCTGTATAACACAACAGCTAACAGACTTTACTAGAGCAGAGGAGAAGCCTGTATAACCAACCAGCTAACGACATGAGGAAACCTATCCCAGACAAGCATGTAAAGTAAACTTTAACTAGAAGAGGAGAAGCCTGTATAACCAACCAAACAGACTTTACTAGACAGAGGAGAAGCCTGTATATAACCAACCAGCTAACAGACTTTACTAGACAGAGGAGAAGCCTGTAACCAACCAGCTAACAGACTTTACTAGACAGAGGAAAGCCTGTATAACCAACAGCTAACAGACTTTACTAGACAGAGGAGAACCTGTAATAAAAGCCAACAGACTTTACTAGACAGAGGAGAAGCCTGTAACAACCAGCTAACAGACTTTACTAGACAG
>NW_019946622.1:24387-31912 GCF_002910315.2 Salvelinus sp. IW2-2015
ATGTATTAGACAAAGAAACACATTGTATAACAGATAGTCCTTACTGCTATTAGCCAATAGAAACACATTGAATAACAGATAGTCCTTACTGCTATTAGCCAATAGAAACACATTGAATAACAGATAGTCCTTACTGCTATTAGCCAATAGAAACAACATTGAATAAACAGATAGTCCTTACTGCTATTAGCCAATAGAAACACATTGAATAACAGATAGCCTTACTGCTATTAGCCAATAGAAACACATTGAATAACAGAATACTTACTGCTATTAGCCAATAGAAACACATTGATAAACAGATAGTCCTTACTGCTATTAGCCAATAGAAACAATTGAATAACAGATAGTCCTTACTGCTATTAGCCAATAGAAACACATTGAATAACAGACAGTCCTTACTGCTATTAGCCAATAGAAACACATTGAATAACAGATAGTCCTTACTGCTATTAGCCAATAAAAACAAATTGAATAACAGATAGTCCTTACTGCTATTAGCCAATAGAACACATATGAATAACAGTCCTTACTGCTATTAGCCAATAGAAACACATTGAATAACAGAAGTCCTTACTGCTATTAGCCAATAGAAACACAATGAATAACTAGTCCTTACTGCTATAGCCAATAGAAACATATTGAATAACAGATAGTCCTTACTGCTATTAGCCAATAGAAACACATGAATAACAGTCCTTACTGCTATTAGCCAATAGGAAACACATTGAATAATAGACAGTCCTTACTGCTATTAGCCAATAGAAACACAATGAATAACAGTCCTTACTGCTATTAGCCAATAAGAAACACAATGAATAACAGTCCTTACTGCTATTAGCCAATAGAGTTGTCATAATACTTTTTGTAGGCCAAATCGTTCCCAAACGCTACAGATGTTTACGTGAGAAGAGTTGTCAGGATGCCTCACGGTCTGACAAACACCACTCTAGTTCTCTCACCTTTCACCACAGAGGACGAAGGGGGATGATAGGACCTCTCACCTTTCACCACAGAGGACGAAGGGGATGATGGAGGACCTCTCACCTTTCACCACAGAGGACGAAGGGGGATGATGGAGGACCTCTCACATTTCACCACAGAGGACGAAGGGGATGATGGAGGACTCTCACCTTTCACCACAGAGGACGAAGGGGGATGATGGAGGACACGGTGGATTGAGACAGATGTCTCTAACTCTAACAGAATGATTCAGATTGGATGTGTTTGTTATGTAATTAATTTCTTCGGGGTGTGGAAATTTGGGTAAGGGTTTAAAGAAGATTGTACGGCGAGAGAGAGAGAGAGAGAGAGAGAGAGAGAGAGAGAGAGAGAGAGAGAGAGAGAGAGAGAGAGAGAGAGAGATGGGCGCGTGTAGCACTTACCTTGATCTCTATGCATAATAGAAAGACTCTTACCTTCTGCAGCCACTGTTGTATTGTTCTCTGTGGAGCCTCTCCAGACTCTCCAGCTTCCTCTCCTGCCACGAGGGCCTAGCGGCTGGGCTTTGGCCTGTCAGGGTGACTCGATCCTGGGTCGGGGGCAGGCGGTGGTGGGAGTCCCTCTGGAGGGAGTTGGTGACCTGGAAGTCTTGGAGGGGTTGGCAGTGTTCCACCTCGGGGAGTATGAAGGTGTAACTGCAGGGTCCATGCTGCACCCGGTGCTGCTTCTTCCTGAGCCAATCACTGCAGTCGACAGGTAAGCCAGGTAGGCCAGGGCTAGGGCCAGCAGCCGGCCCATCTCAGGTGAGGAGAGGAGAAGGGAGAAGGGAGAAGGGAGATGGTAGGGTCGTCACACTTTGCAGAGCAGAGAAGAAACCGAAAGAGTTTATCTGGATTTGATTAACCAGAAGGGCTCTCCTCCTTGACTTCTCTCTTTCAGTTCTTTTGTGTGTCTTCAGTCTCTTCTCATTCCATCAGGCGCAAACCTCTTCAATTACTCCACGGTATGTTGTCTCTTCTTGGGAGTTGTCAAACTCTCTTCAATTACTCCACGGTTATGTTTCTCTTCTTGGAGTTGTCTGCTCCTGGTGCTGCTCCTCTTTCAGTTGGCAGAGGATCTGTGGTCCAGCTGTCTTCCCCAAAAACTAGCTCCTGCTATCCCACTCTTCTCTGTCTGGACAGACACACAAGAAGAGATGATTGGCTCTTATTCTCTCCACGGTGTTCAGCTGGGACTACTCACTCCAGGAAACAAGCTGCCAACCCCAGTCTGATTATTAACCTCCTGTATTGTTGCTCTTGGGTTTTCTCTCTCTCTCTCTCTCTCTCTCTCTCTCTCTCTCTCTCTCTCTCTCTCTCCTCTCTCTCTCTCTCTCTCTCTCTCTCTCTCTCTCTCTCTCTCTCTCTCTCTTCTCTCTCTCTCTCTCTCTCTCTCTCTCTCTCTCTCTTCTCTCTCTCGCTTTTTTTCAGGGCTGTATTTGTTCATTCGCCTGGAAGGAGAGCAGAACGGAGGAGAAGAGGAGAGAAAGAGAGGGAGCAGCTGGGTTTGAGATGTTGGCTGAAGTGCTCAGTAGTGATTGAGAGTACCTCTTCCCTATACCCCCTCCTTCTTCAACACATTATCACTCTCCCTCTTTGCCTCCCTCCCTCCCTCACAGCATCTCATACTCTCCTCCCTCACTTCCTCACAGGGCTGTCAACTCTCTCTCTCTCACAGTGCGCCTCTCTCTCCTCCCTCCCTCCCTCCCTCCCTCCCTCCCTCCCTCCTCCCTCTCCATCACAGTGCTGTTTCTTCTCCTCCCGCTCTCTCTCCTTCCCTCCCTCTCATCCGGCTTTCCTTCTCTCCCTCCTCCCTCCCTCCCTCCTCCCTCCCTCCCTCCCTCCCTCCTCCCTCCCTCCCTCCCTCCCTCCCTCCATCACAGTGCTGTTTCTTCTCTCTCCCGCTCTCTCTCCTTCCTCCCCCTCCATCGCAGGGCTGTTCCTACTCACTCCCTCCCACACAGGGGCGCTCCTTCTCTCCCTCCCTTGAAACAGGGGTGAGAGGAAGCCACAGACATGCAGAGCCACACCACCACAATAAAAAGAACCTGGGAAAATTATCTACCTCATTATTCCCTACCCTCTTCGTCTCTCTCTCTCCCTCTCCCTCTCCCTCTCCCTCTCCCCTCTCCTCTCCCTCTTCTCTCTCTCTCTCTCTCTCTCTCTCTCGATTCAAGTGAGGTAGATAATATACAAAAGTACTGTGGTATTTCACCCAGTAGATATGGAAATTTATCAAAATCGGGTTTGTTTCTAATTCTTTGTGGTCTGTGTAATCTGAGGAAATATGGTCTCTAATGTGGTCATACATTGGGCAGGAGGGTTAGGAAGTGCAGTCAGTTTCCACCTCGTTTTGTGGGCCGTGTGCACATAGCCTGTCTTCTCTTGAGAGCCATGTCTGCCTACGGCGGCCTTTTCTCAATAGCAAGGCTATGCTCACTTGAGTCTGTACATAGTCAAAGCTTTCCTTAAGTTTGGGTCAGTCACAGTGGTCAGTATTCTGCCACCGTGTACTCTCTGTTTAGGGCTCTCACTCTCTCTCTAACTATCTCTCTCTCTATTTTTCTCTCTCTCTCTCTAACTATCTCTATCTTTCTCTCTCATCTCTCTCTAACTATCTCTCTCTCTTCTTTCTCAAACTCAACATCTCTATCACACCCTCTCTTGTACACTTTTCCGACTCTCTTCTTCCATTTCTTTCAAACTTTTATATTCTTCCCATTTAATAGTATGTTACTGTTCACCTCTCCTATACACCCACCTCCATCACTTTATGTTACTGTTCACCTCTCCTATACACCCACCTCATCACTATGTTACTGTTCACCTCTCCTATACACCTCCATCACTTTATGTTACTTTCACCTCTCCTATACACCTCCATCACTTTATGTTACTGTTCACCTCTCCTTTCACACCCACTCCATCACTATGTTACTGTTCACCTCTCCTATACACCCACCTCCATCACTTTATGTTACTGTCCATCTCTCCTACACACCTCCATCACTTTATGTTACTGTCCACCTCTCCTACACACCTCCATCACTTTATTACTGTTCACCTCTCCTACACACCTCCATCACTTTAGCCCTTTTCTTGACTCTCTCTCAATTCAATTTACTTTATTGACATGGCAAGTTCATTATTACTTACATTGTCAAAGTATACATATAGAAAAATATATATTTATATATAAATAAATGGTGGGCCCAACAGCAATAATATAGTAGTAGTGGACATGGGATTACCAGTAACAGTAGCTACAACAACAATATTAATCAGAACAACAATACATTAAAGCAACAGTAGTAGACCAGTGTCAACATGACTGAGAAGACATATGACCTGGTATGAAAGACAAAACAAGAGGGAAATATTATCAACATTACTTTGCAGTTTTCCCTCAGGTTGTGGCAGGAAGACACATATTTGGCAGCCAAAAACTCTCTCTCCCTCACTGACTCTCTCTCTCTCTCTGCTGACTCTCCCTTCTGATCTGTTTTCTGTCTGTTTCGACTCTCTCTCCCTCACTGACTCTCTCTCTCTCTCTGACTCTCCCTCTGATACTTCTGTCTGTTTCTGACTCTCTCTCCCTCACTGACTCCTCTCTCTCTCTCTGACTCTCCCTCTGACTTTCTCTCTGTCTCGTTTCTGACTCTCTTGCTCCAATAAATGTAATAATACAAACATAAGACAACCCCAACCCATTCCGGGAGAACAGGCCATGGCTCGAGTGTCTGAGGTTCCTGATGATCTTCTTGGCCTTCAACCTCAGGACGCTAAAGACATGTATTCTGTCCCCGAGAGCCCTCACGGTGTTAAACAGGGTACCAGAGACAGCATACTGTTAAACTAGTGTTGGAAGTATTGTCATGAGGCTAGAACAGATCATGGCTAGTTTTAGTTAACAGTTAGTTAGTTAACTCTCAAGCTAATGTAGCTAGCTACATAATTATGATAGGAAAATCTATTAACCTGAATGACCATCAAATTCATAAATTGCCATTTTTTTTTACATACCATTTTCATGGTTTTCAGTCAGCCCAAACACCCTTAGTCTGTCAACGTTTAATTAATTTACACCACTGGTTTTTAGAGTGTATCTTATATCTCAAATACCTTTTCCGGGGGGGGGGGGGTCGATGCACTCCTCCTCCCAAAACAGCCTCTTCCAACACCACGTGTTGGGAGGGGAGGGTATCCATCTGCAAACGTGAAGTTTTGCTTTGATGTCAAATCAACTCATTCTTGGTAGCTAGCTTATGTGTGCTAGCAAACATGCTACTGAACTGTGATACTAGCATATTGACATGCATACTGGTATTAAAAGAACGTATTCAGCTAAAAATATTCAGTGCCTTGTAAAAGTATTAACCCCCTCTGGTGCTTTTTCTATTTTGTTGCATTACAAGGTGTAAATTAAATGGATTTTATTTGGATTGTGAAATGAAATGAAAAAAAAATCTTATTTTAAAAAATCTAAAAATTTGCTATTTTGGCTATCAAGGAAAAATGCTATGTCTGGCGCAAACCCAACACCTCTCATCACCCCGAGAACACCATCCCACCATTCTGTGGGGATGTTTTTCATCGCAGGGACTGCGAAACTGTCAGAATTGAAGGAATGATGGACGCCGCTAAATGCAGGAAATTGTTTAAGGAAACCTGTTTCAGTCTTCCAAGATTTGAGACTGGGACGGAGGTTCACCTTCCAGCAGGGCACTGACCCTAAGCATACTGCAAACAACACTGAGTGGTTAAGGGGAAACATTTAAATGTCTTGAATGGCCTAGTCAAAGCTCAGACCTCAATCCAACTGAGAATTTGTGGTATGACTTAAAGATCGCTGTACACCATTGGAACCCATCCAACTTGAAGGAGCTGAGCAGTTTTGCCTTAAGAATGCACAAAATCCAAGTCGTACATGTGCCAAACTTATGGAACATATCACACACACACACACACGCTCGCCTGAGTACTTACCGAACTCACACACATACACATACACGTGCATGTGTGTGTGTGTGTGTGTGTGTAGACTTGATCTGGCCCCAGATGACCTTAACAGTGAAAACAACATTGTCAAGTTAATCACTAGAGTTTATTCACCCAGCAAAGGCCATGACCCACTAAACCAGACGTGTTAAAACGTCTCTCTATTCGGTGGACCACACCGAGGCAGGGTGTTGTCTGGGTTTAAAAGGTCATTGGAGAATGCACTTTTCTTTCTTTTTTTTCACAGCGAGTGAGTGAACCCCTCCCATCTATCTCCCTTGTTTCTATTCATCACCCATGAATAAAGGGTCGAACTGTTGGATCCGGTTGGCAGGTCATTTTCAAACCCTGTCACCACCTTTCCTCGCCACCTTTCCTCGCCAGTCCAAATGTTTCTTTGAATTATGTTTTCAGTGTTGAGTGGTGGTTGGTGGGATTTCCACCAATGCCATCTTCTGATGGTCAGTACAAGTCAGTTTGGACATACCTTCTCATTCCAGTTTTTTTATTTTATTTTAAACTATTTTCTACATTGTAGAATAATAGTGAAGACATCCAAACGATAAAATAACACATATGGAATCATGTAGTAACCAAAAAATAGTGTTAAACAAATCAAAATATATTTTATATTTTAAATTCTTCAAAAGTAGACACCCTTTGCCTTGATGACAGCTTTACACACTCGTGGCATTCTCTCAACCAGCTTCATGAGGTAGTCACCTGGAATGCCTTTCAATTAACAGGTGTGCCTTGTTAAAAGTACATTTGTGGAATTTCTTTCCTTCTTATTAATGCGTTTGAGCCAATCAGTTGTGTTGTGAAAAGGTACATGATTCCATATGTGTTATTTCACAGTTTTGATGTCTTCACTTTTATTCTACAACGTAGAAAATAGTAAAAATAAGAGAAAAATCCTGGTATGAGTAGGTGTGTCCATAACCCCCGACCTCGCTGTTGATAAAAACAGGAAGCATCTGGACAGAAGTTTCCCATTAGGCACATATCAGGGATCAGTTTACCTTTACCCCAATACTAACCTGAGCCCCCTCCCAACACCCCCTCCCCTGGGTGACCTTCCCTGTCTGGTCTGTATAGAGACTCTGAATACCTCCCTGTCTGGTCTGTATAGAGACTCTGAATACCTCCCTGTCTGGTCTGTATAGAGCCTCTGAATACCTCCCTGTCTGGTCTGTATAGAGACTCTGAATACCTCCCTGTCTGGTCTGTATAGAGACTCTGAATACCTCCCTGTCTGGTCTGTCGTAATCGCTCTCTGACCATTTCCTGGTTTCCCTGTATATCTCTCTCTCTCTGACCATTATTCCTGGTATTCCCTGTATATCTCTCTCTCCTGACCATATTCCTGGTATTCCTCTATATCTCTCTCTCCCATACCTTATTCCTGGTATTCCCTGTATATCTCTCTCTCCTGACCATATTCCTGGTATTCCCTGTATATTCTCTCTCTCCTGACCATATTCCTGGTATATTCCTGTATAGTATCTCTCTCCTGACATTTCTGGTTATTCCCTGGTAAATATCTC
>NW_019946622.1:33146-36262 GCF_002910315.2 Salvelinus sp. IW2-2015
CTGGTTCTGTATATACTCTGAATTACCTTCCTGTTCTGGTCTCCTGACCATATTCCTGGTATTCCCTGTATTCCAGCTGGAGAGGTCCATCCAGGAGAACCTGCGTTCTCGGATGGAGGAGATGAAGAGGAACGCTGTTCACACCCAGACGGCGGCCATGTTGGAGATCGGGACCAACCTCCTCAGCAAATCAGCTGAGCAGACACGCAAACTGACAGATGTGGAGACCAAGGTAAGCCAATCAGGTGGACTAGATCTGAACACAAACCTCTAACCTCTTCCACATGTAGATCAAGATAGATAATGGGAACTGGACTGGTGATTATTCAGAGGTCCACAACGATGGTCGGAAATAACTACAGGAATTGGCAGGGTTTCGGTTCAGCCCTGCAACGAAACACCTGATTTAACTTCAATGTTTTGATAGTTGATAAGTTGTCCCATTGTTTTTGAGCAGACCAAGGTGTCTCAGGTGTTTTAGAGCAGACCAAGGTGTCTCAGGTGTTTTTGAGCAGACCAAGGTGTCTCAGGTGTATTAGAGCAGACCAAGGTGTCTCAGGTTTTTAGAGCAGGACCAAGGTGTCTCAGGTGTAAGAGCAGACCAAGGTGGCTCAGGTGTCTTTGAGCAGACCAAGGTGTCTCAGGTGTAATTAGAGCAGACCAAGGTGTCTCAGGTTTTGAGCAGACCAAGTGTCTTCAGGTGTATTAGGCAGACCAAGGTGCCAGGTGTCTTTGAGCACACCAGGTGTATTAGAGCAGACCAAGGTGTCTCAGGTGTATTAGAGCAGACCAAGGTCTCAGGTGTTAGAGCAGACCAAGGTGTCTCAGGTGTTTAGAGCAGACCAAGGTGTCTTCAGGGTGTCTTAGAGGCAGACCAAGGTGTCTCAGGTGTCTTGAGCAGACCAAGGTGTCTCAGGTGTATTAGAGAGCAGACCAAGGTGTCTCAGGTGTTTTAGAGCAGACCAAGGTGTCTCCCAGGTGTTCTTGAGCAGGACCAAGGTGTCTCAGGTGTTTAGAGCAGACCAAAGTGTCTCAGGTGTTTAGAGCAGACCAAGGTGTCTCAGGTTTTAGAGCAGACGAGGTGTCTCAGGTGTTTTATAGCAGACCAAGTGTCTCAGGTGTCTTAAAGCAGACCAAGGTGTCTCAGGGTCTTAGAGCAGACCAAGGTGTCTCAGGTGTATTAGAGCAGACCAAGGTGTCTCCAGGTGTTCATTAGAGCAGACCAAGGTGTCTCAGCTGTTTAGAGCAGACCAAGGTGTCTCAGGTGGTATTAGAGCAGACCAAGGCTGGTCTCAGGTGTTTAGAGCAGACCAAGGTGTCTCAGGTGTTTTTAGAGCAGACCAAGGTGTCTCAGGTGTATTAGAGCAGACCAAGGTGTCTCAGGTGTATTAGAGCAGACCAAGGTGTCTCAGGTGTATTAGAGCAGACCAAGGTGTCTCAGGTGTCTTTGAGCAACCAAGGTGTCTCAGGTGTTTTTGAGCAGACAAGGTGTCTCAGGTGTCTTAGAGCAGACCAAGGTGGTCTCCAGTGTCTTATAGCAGACCAAGTGGTGTCTCAGGTGTCTTATAGCAGACCGAGGTGTCTCAGGTTTGTAGAGCAGACAAGGTGTCTCAGTGTTTTAGAGCAGACCAAGGTCGCAGTGTGTTTAGAGCAGACCAAGGTGTCTCAGGTGTATTAGAGCAGACCAAGGTGTCTCAGGTGTTGTAGAGCAGACCAAGGTGTCTCAGGTGTTGTAGAGCAGACCAAGGTGTCTCAGGTGTCTTAAAGCAGACCGAGGTGTCTCAGGTGTTTTAGAGCAGACCGAGGTGTCTCAGGTGTCTTAGAGCAGACCAAGGTGTCTCAGGTGTCTCAGGTGTCTTAGAGCAGACCAAGGTGTCTCAGGTGTCTTAAAGCAGACCAAGGTGTCTCAGGTGTCTTAAAGCAGACCAAGGTGTCTCAGGTGTTTTAGAGCAGACCGAGGTGTCTCAGGTGTCTTAGAGCAGACCAAGGTGTCTCAGGTGTTGTAGGGCATGATTAGGCTAGTTGTCCATAGTGTGATTAATTTATTAGGCTAGTTGTCCTTTGTGTGATTCATTGATTAGGCTTGTTGTCCCTTGTGTGATTCATTGATTAGGCTAGTTGTCCTTGGTGTGATTTATTGATTAGGCTAGTTGTCCTAGTCGTCCCAGGTGTGATTCATTGATTAGGCTAGTTGTCCCTTGTGTAATTTATTGATTAGGCTAGTTGTCCCTGTTGTGTTTTATTGATTAGGCTAGTTGTCCTAGTTGTCCCTGTTGTAATTTATTGATTAGGCTAGTTGTCCGTGGTGTGATTTATTGATTAGGCTAGTTGTCCCTGTTGTCCCTGTTGTGATTTATTGATTAGGCTAGCTGTCCTAGTTGTCCCTGGTGTGATTCATTGATTAGGCTAGTTGTCCTAGTTGTCCCTGGTGTGATTTATTGATTAGGCTATTTATCCCTGGTTTCTTTGTAACAGAAGGAGATCCTATGCCACTCCAGGACAAGGGGTGGTGACCAAGGGTTGACCACTGCTCTGAGATCTGTTGTCTTTCAGCGTAAACACTTTGATTGACATTGCTGAGTTGAATTAGGTGACTGACCATCAGCCAGTTAAAACATCCAACGTGGAGCCATAACACAGATGGTCCTTAGTTGTACCGTAGCGCTGTTATTACAGGATGTGTTTTGGTGTAATCACAGTTCTTCTATCAGGCACTCTCTCTCTCTGGATCCATCATGTCCAAATATTTTAACTGGTTGGTTATCAGTCTAGCTGCTAAAATAAGATAAGATTGTAGGCCAGATTGCAATTGTCAAACTTTGCTAACTCATATTTGACGTTGTGTAACAGGGGCCCTCCCTGTTTATCCAGCTGTTTCTGATGTGGAGCGTTAAGAAAGTAAATGCCCTCTTACTCAATAATCTCTATGGAAGTCATTTAATCCAGGTGTCTTGGTGATCTGAATGAGATCCTTAACAGCATCTTGATCTCAATGGTCTTTGTCAGGTAAATAAATATTTATTTATTGAATTACTTATTTTTTAACTGTTACCTATCTTTGTGTCCCTCCCGCCATCCTGCCCTCCTTCCCTCCCTCCTGCCCTCCCTCCTTCCCT
>NW_019946623.1:0-14037 GCF_002910315.2 Salvelinus sp. IW2-2015
ACTGGAGGGGTGATTAATACAACCAAACAGGGCTGAAGGGGTGATGTAATACCAACACAGGCACTGGAGGGGTGATAATACCAACACAGGGCTGGAGGGGTGAGTAATACCAACACAGGACTGGAGGGTGATGTAATACAAACAGGCTGGAGGGTGATGTTAATACCAACACAGGGCTGGAGGGGGGATGTAATACAAACACAATGGACTGGAGGGGTGAGGTAATACCACAACACAGGACTGGAGGGGTGATGTAATACCAACACAGGACTGGAGGGGTGATGTAATACCAACACAGGGCTGGAGGGGGTGATGTAATACCAACACAGGGCTGGAGGGGTGATGTCTAATACCAACACAGGCTGTGAGGGGTAGATGTAATACCAACACAGGACTGGAGGGGTGATGTAATACCAACACAGCTGGAGGGGTGATGTAATACCAACACAGGACTGAGGGGTGATGTAATACCAACACCAGGACTGGAGGGGGTATACCAACACAGGACTGGAGGGGGTTGAGAGGATGCTAATACCACAAGGACTGAGGATACCAACACAGGACGGAGGGGTGATGGTAATACCAACACAGGACTGGCCTAGGGTGATTGTAATACCACACAGGCTGAGGGGTGATGTAATACCAACACAGGACTGGAGGGGTGATGTTAATACCAACAGACTGGAGGCGGTGATGTAATCACACTGAGGGTGATGTAAATACCAACACAGGACTGGAGGGGTGATGTAAATACCAACAACAGGACTGGAGGGGTGATGTAATACCAACACAGGGCTGGAGGGGTGATAGTAATACCAACACAGGGCTGGAGGGGTGATGTAATACCAACACAGGACTGGAGGGGGTGATGTAATACCGAACACAGGCTCGGAGGGTGATAGTAATACCAACACAGGACTGGAGGGGTGATTGCTAATACCACACAGGGCTGGAGGGGTGATGTAATACCAACACAGGACTGGAGGGGTGATGTAAATACCAACACAGGACTGGAGGGGTGATTAATACCAACACAGGACTGGAGGGGTGATGTACATACCAACACAGGCTAGAGGGGGTGATTGTAATATCAACCATGGCTGGAGGGTGATGTAATACCAACACAGGAGCTAGGGGTGATGTAATACCAACACAGGCTGGAGGGGTGATGTAATACCAACCCAGGACTGGAGGGAGTGATGTAATAACAACACAGGGCTAGGAGGGGGTGATGTAATACCAACACAGGCCACGCCTAGAGGGGTGATGTAATACCAACACAGGGCTGGAGGGGTGATGTAATACCACACAGGGCTGAGGAGATACCAACACAGGACTGGGAGGGGTGATGTAATACCAACACAGGGCTAGAGGGGTTGAGCTGTAATACCAACACAGTGCTAGAGGGTGATGTAATACCAACCACAGGGCTGGAGGGGTGATGTAATACCAAACACAGGACTGGAGGGTGATGTAAATTACCAACACAGGGCTGGAGGGGTGAGGTAATACCAACACAGCGTGGAGGGGTGATGTAATACCAACACAGGCTGGAGGGTGATGTAATACAACACAGGACTGGAGGGGATGATGTAATACCAACACAGGGCTGGAGGGCGTGATGTAATACCAACACAGGGCTGCAGGGGTGATGTAATACCAACACAGGCTGGAGGGTGATGTAATACCAACACAGGGCTGGAGGGGTGATGTTAATACCAACACAGGACTGGAGGGGGTGATGATAATTACCAAAACAGGACTGGCGCGGGTGATGTAATACCAACACAGGACGGAAGGGGTGATGTAAATACCAACACAGGGCTGGAGGGGTAATGTAATTACCAACACAGGACTGTATGGGGCTGATGGTAATAACCAACACAGGACTGGAGGGGTGATGTAATACCAACACAGGGCTGGAGGGTGATGTAATACCAACACAGACTGAGGGTGATGTAATACCAACACAGGGCGAGGGGTGATGTAATACCAACACAGGGCTGGAGGGTGTGTAATACCAAACACAGGGGATGGAGGGGTGATGTAATACCAACACAGGGCTGGAGGGGTGATGTAATACCAACACACGGGGTGGAGGGTGATGTAATACCAACACAGGGCTGGAGGGGTGATGTAAATACCAAACACAGGGCTGGAGGGGTGATGTAATACCAACACAGAACTGGAGGGGTGATGTAATACCAACACAGGGCTGGAGGGGTGATGTAATACCAACACAAGGGGGACTGGAGGATGGTGATTAATACGCAACACAGGGCTGGAGGCTGTAATACCAACACAGGCTGGGAGGGTGATGTAATACCAACACAGGCTGGAGGGGTGCATGTAATACCAACACAGGACTGGAGGGGTGATGTAATACCAACACAGACTGGAGGTGACTGTAATACCAACACAGGAACTGGAGGGTGATGTTAAATACCAACACAGCGGCTGGAGGGGTGATGTAATACCAACACAGGGCTGGAGGGGTGATTAATACCAACACAGGGCTGGAGGGGTGGATGTAATACCAACACAGACTGAGGGGTGATGTAATACCAACACAGGCTGGAGGGGTGATGTTAATACCAACACAGGGCTGGAGGGGTGGGTAATACCAACACAGGGCTGGAGGGTGATGTAATACCAACACAGGACTGGCGAGGGTGATGTAATACCAACACAGGACTGGAGGGTGATGTATACCACAGACTGAGGCGGTGATGTAATACCAAACAGGGCTGGAGGGGTGATGTAATACACCAACACAGGGCTGGAGGGGTATGTAATACCAACACAGGGCTGGAGGGGTGATGTAATACCAACACAGGACTGGAGGGGTGATGTAATACCAACACAGGGCTGGAGGGGTGATGTAATACCACACAGGGCTGGAGGGTGAGGTAATACCAACACAAGGCGTGGAGGAGATGACTGTAATACCAACACAGGGCTGGAGGGTGAGGTAATACCAACACAGCGGCTGAAGGGGCCTGGAGGGGTGATGTAATACCAACACAGGGCTGGAGGGGTGAGGTAATACCAACACAGGGCTGGAGGGATGATGTAATACCAACACAGGGCTGGAGGGGTGATGTAATACCAACACAGGACTGCAGGGGGCAGGAGAGCTAACAGAACACTACAGCTTCCCTGTTACCAAGATCCCTATAGTACCTTCTGCTAGACCTGCCTTCATTTAATTAACTCTCTCCACTTTAAACAACATCAGATACAGGAACCGACGGGAATAAGGAATCAAAACAGCCCTGATGTGAAAGATTTAGACTGTTGGCTTAGACTGAGATGCCTCAACAGCTCGGTAAACCTATCTAACCTATCCTAATCTATCTAATGTATGAATATATCTGTCTGTAGACCCTCAATACAAAGACACTGTCTAACGTGGATTATTGATCAAAGGTATTCCTTTTTTCCATCAATTTATTTATAGATCAGTCGATTGCCACAAAGGTTAGGAAAATGACCTGTCTATTCAATAATGTCCTAGAATCACACGTGATGGTGAAAACATTTGTAGCCTTTTACATTTTTACCAAGGTTCAATTTTTTCGAAATTATTTAAAAAAAATAAAAAATAAAATCATATTTTTTAATTACTAATAATAACCAATGAGTCACTCAGTATAATAGTTAATCAACTGCCAAATGTCCGAAATGAGAAATGACACTTTCTCCATCTTGTGAAACAAAGAAAGAAAGAAAGAAAGAAAGAACGTTTTACACTGTGTAAATAACTGCTAAAACATCTACTGTCTCTAAAACACCAAGAAGCAAACTAAACATAGAACCAACAACCATATAGATCCTATTAAATTACAAGAGTTGTAAGTCGCTCTGGATAAGAGCGTCTGCTAAATGACTTAAATGTAAATGTAAATGTAAGAGGGGCTATGCCACCATTCTATGGGGAGGACAAACTGCACCTTGCTAATGTAAACTAGCAATCCATTGATATATTACCACATTATTTCAAGGTTTCTCTCTAATGACAGCGCAAATGTTCTTTAAGTAAATCAACTTCACTAACAAACACATTTTGGACATATAATAATAGAAAGAGAATGATCCATTCAAGAGTGGATTTAAAAAAAAACATTATTTTTTTTATCAGTGTAGGTACAAGCGAGGGTCAAGTCAAGACCATTGAGACAACATACAATAGGTTTTTGGCCACTGATGAAAAAGGCGGATGCTTAAAAACATAGGTCATCGCTCTTTATTCCGGTGTTTTTTTTGATGTAATGACGGACACTACAGAAAGCTTGGATAGATTTGAAGAGAAAGGACGAATATTAGCAGGTGCATCTGGAGTCAACACTACAGCTATGTTACCATGCTAATAAACAACAACAACAAACAACAACAACAACACAAACGACATAGCCTATACATAGCTTCTGCAGCTTTTATATAACAATAGACCGGAAAAACGTCCTGACGGGAGACCAGGGAAAGCACGTTCAATTCATGTACTACTCATCAGACATTGTGCAGTAAAAGAAAAAAAGAAAAATGTTTTGTTTTATATGTCTTGAATAAAGAAATATCTGTCTATTTGAATTATACAAATGTACCTATGTAAGAAATACATGTATTTTCTAAAATAACAATCAACAAAATCTGTATAAATGATATATGATAGATATGATAACAATCTAAATATATTATAATAAATGATACAATACCTTAGTAGATATGTCAAATTGAGATCCATTGATTGACAATCAAAATGAGTACATTGGTCAAATATTTTATATAATTTGAGCACAAGGTATGTTACCAGTAGCTTTACGGGGAGAACCGTTTTTGGACTCGACATTCCTGACATCTTTACACCTAGGTCTAAATATGTTTAAGATTTTATAATGATTTAATATTTAATATGTAAGCTTACTAACACAGTGGTGCTATTATTGATTGAATTCACTTCCCTGTTGAAAATAAATAGTATTTGATTGTAATATAATTTATCCACACCAGCAAATGTCGGATTAAAGCAAAGGTCTTGGTAATCTTTGTTGAACAAAAATGACATGCACCGAAACCCAGCTGTGCCCTTCAGAACAAGTCTAGTGGGGGAATGCATTTGTCACCGAAACCAAAAAAGCATTGCACAAATAGACAAAGTGACATTTCAGGAAAAATTGAAAAGTTATGTCAAAAAGAAAGACACAAACTGACACAAAACTATAAGAGTAAAAACTGAGTAGGAGCTTTATGGTCCACAGGCCTTGAAAATGCCAAATGCATGAAAGCGTCTTTCAGCGAGGCTGTCATGCTGGCCAAGTCAAGGCATTCTCAGGCCAAAGCCCCCACAACCACAACATTACGTACAGCAGCAAAAATATAAACCGTAAAATCTGCTTTCGGTTGGCAACGAGACAGAAAGAAAACCTGTGGTGACTACTCCAACCTGGTGGCAACAAAACAGGCTTCAGATCTCAGTACATTCAAACGGCCGAGATCTTGTCTTTCTCTATTCTACTGTGAACCCGACTAAGAAAGCAGCGACCTAATATGTTAATCTAGATAGTGGAATAAGTATCCCTTATAACATCACTTGAGGCATAACAAAAGATTAACAACATTGGATTTCGCCAAAAGCTTCTTTGGGAAGGATTTTTTTTTCTCCCCTTGTTACTTTTCTCCCCCAGTGAGGGAAACCAGGACAATACAACACAAACCTAATGCTGTGATCTCCCAGTCTCCCACAGAGCTCAGAGACTATAGCAAAGGCCTTCTTATGACAAGCCATATATTTTTAGCATCATTAACTTCTATTTAAGTAGGTATAAAGCCTTAAACAATGTCCATCTCTATGTCCTCTCCTGGACCGTACGCAAAATAATAACAAGCCGTTTCTACAAAGTCACATTTTTTTTTCAAAAGGTATATCGGTGGTGTGTATTTCTTTCAGAGGAGTATTTTAATTCAGCGCAAAAAACCATGCCGTTAGGGAATTCTAATACAATTGATAATATATTTCATGAATATCGCAAAATATAGTCTATGTAATATACAGTGTGGTCTGAAATTATTGACACCCTTGATAAAGATGAGCAATAATGATTGTATAAAATAAATAAAATACTGAGCTATATTGTATACACAAAAAAAAAAAAGATCATTATAATATTTTATACTAATACAATTGCTCAAAGAAAGGTAGGGGTCAAAATTATTCACAAAATACAAGAATTGTATAAATAAAGTAGTGAAAAGTGTAGTATTTGGCCCCATATTCCAAGAACGCAATGACTACATAGAGCTTGTGACTCTACAAACTTGTTGGATGCATTTGTTGTTAGTTTTGGTTGTGTTTCAGATTATTTTGTGTCCAATAGAAATGAATGGTAAATAATGTATTGTGTCAATTTGGAGTCATTTTAATTGTAAATAAGAATAGAACATGTTTTCTACATTCATGCGAATGCTACCATGATTACGGATAGTCCTGAATTAATTTCTGACTCCTACCTTTCTGAAAATAATAAATGGTTACTTGTCTCTTTCTCTGAGCATTATATTGTATTAGTATAAAATAATATAATTTCCCTTTATTATTTTTGCATATAATATAGCTCAGTATTTGAATGATATATTTTATACAGTCATTATTGTTGATCTTGATCAATGGTGTCAATAATTTCGGACAAACACTGTATATTAATAAAAATTCATGATCAGAAAAATAGAGAATCTCATAGGAATATAAATGTATGTACAATTATTTCAAGCCACAGTTCAACACAGCATTAAAATGTAAATAAAATATGACTTACTGAGGAAGGCAAACCGGGGGGAACTTTCCGAACTTTCTTTGTCTGAACCTCTGAAATAAACAAGAATTAAAAACAGTTCAGTGTCACATTGTTATTGATAACCTCCTAATATTTTTTAACTTGAACATATCCATTCATATGATCAAGACTAAACAAACTCAATGACTTATCTAACCACTTCACAAAATAATATAGCTTATTGTGCCTGGCTAAATAAAGAAGGAAGCCTTAGCATGACAACAAACAATCAAGTAAACTACAAATATAGCTATCCACAACACAAAATGATTCACTTCATATTGGGGGGGTAGGACATTTTGTCAGCCGGTAACTGTCAAGCAAATAACTGCCGGTTTCACGGTAATTGACCGTTAATTAACATAAACACATTTAGCATCTCCTGGCTTTCACACACAGGCTACAAGCCACTGATGCAGACCTCAGAAACATCTGCATTTTCATTTAAAAAGTCTAATAAAACCCATTTAATATAGACTAAACCATCACAATAAATCCATTATTTATTTTAGACAGGTCTAAAGAAACATTATGATATGAAGAAAATGTAGCCTATTTCAGAAGAACAGAATAGTCCTCCTTATGTTAGGCCCTGATCTGGCTAAGCCAAATGGCTGTGGGCTACACTAGTTCATTTAACAGACAAGATTTGCTTACAATTCCTGTGGCATTATTTTATAGTAAGAAGAATACAATTGAACATTGCTGAGTAAAATAGAAAGGATATTGTTCCGAAACGATTTCCGAGGGAGTGTGCACGTGGCTATTCTTTGTTCAGCGTTTAGCATAGTGATAATTTGCTTAATTTAGAGTTATTTATGCAACTTTAGTTATGATACAAACCTTAGGCTATTTGTTTTGATTTGTAATACATGCTAAGGCTGCATGATGCGACTTAAACATCTAATGAGAGGCTTGCACTGTGCTCTGTTTCTTACGCAGGCTGCACACACTTCATCAGTCTCTCATTCACAATTTGACAAGCACTAGACGATATTCTCACCCATTAAACTATTTTCAATTTAAACTGGTCTTTACATATAGCCTACTAATATYTGTGTGGGAAGAAAAAAAACATGTAATCTGTAGCCTGCACTCGAATAGTGAATGCAGGAAGCAGTTGAGTTTTTAATATGTCAGGTAAACTACACCGGTTTGAAAGCGGATTCATGTGCTTAATTTTAAGAGTTGAGACATAAATATAGCATTACAAAAMAGCTGTGATCCTCTTTAAAATAGTGGCCAGTCAAAAAGCAATTGCGCAATGACTGCGCTTATAAGAACACGTTTAACTAGGGGTCCTAGGCCTATAGGCCATGCTTAGAGTTATTTGGCCACTTTAAAGCTCAGTCACACCGGTAGGATTGTCAAACGTTTTCCTGKCGACAGTACTTAGCACCTCTGAACAGAGTGTAGTCAGTTAATCTCTTCTTTTTTTTMGTTCACACAGCAAAGACCTTGGACGACGTCAGCCGCTCAGCCTTGTTAAAATACTCCAAACCAGAGGGTGGCAGTAGCGTTGTTTGGCAATACCTATCTATGCATATTYCTTATGGTCTAGATTCCAAGCTATCTGTGCTAATGTTGATATTTTGTAGAATGCCCTTTGATACTAGCCAGGTGGACACAACTACCTAGCAAGATGATGAAGAAACTATTGAATTCCCTTTCCATAATCCCATACTGCCAATGCCAGCCCATTGCCAAATGTTTAGCTAGCATATTCACTAGCTAGCACAAAATATCTAGCTAGCTAAGGACGCTGCACTAACAACGGCAGCTAACACAGGCAATTGTTTAATAGAAACTAGCTAATCAATTGTGATGTCATTATAATGTCAATACCAGCTACAGTAGTTAGCTTGCTTGGAGGATGTATTTAGTGTTGTGTGCATTGGGTCTGTGTACTTATCTACCTACCATCCCATAGCCTACATTGCATATGAAGTGTGACTGGCTCATGCTGATGCTTGCAACCCAGCAGACTATTCTCAATTTAATCTTGTCTTTACATATACTAAATAATATATGTCTGAAAGTTTTGATTTAGAATGGGCCATTATCATGCACCTGTCGGAACAGGGGAAGGGGGAAAAAAATACTTAATTTGTATGCACTTGAATAGCGAATGGAGGACACTTTTCCCGCGGTTCATTTTCATGCCGCCCAGGTAGGCTACTCCAGTTGTAAAGCGAAGCAATGTGCTTAATATTAGGAAAAGCTGAGAAATAAATTGCGATCCTCCTCTTTTTAATAGAGGCCATCACAACTCTGTTTTTCTCACGCAATTGCATATTCTATAGAAATGTAGCGCAGCATAGGCTTATAGGAACACGCATTTCATTCCTGTTGCMGCCCAACAGGTGATCCTATTCCACTCAAACTCTGGATGCCAGGGCTCTCATTAACGGTGTGATTGGATATTTTCCAATGCGTTTGCATTGATGTCAGAGTGATTAGAGCGACAATAGAGCGCTGAGTACCAGGCAGTTAGCGACCGGCAGTTAACAAGTTTGGTAGGCTACTAATGACCATCAGCAGCATCAGAGCAAAGTTTTGGAGAAGCCTAGTTACTGTGACTCAACGGTCACGTGGAATTTCACTGCGGTCATGACTCGTGACTGCCGGTTTGGTGGTAATACGGTCACCATAGCGGTCCTAATTGGGGGCTGACACCTCTTAAAGCCGCCACTGCAAGGCATGATATTTATCGTCACTTTATTTATAATTTCCTCTTTCAGGTTTTCCACCAAAACAATGTCACACGGAAGCTTTTGACTTTCCAAGAAGTCTGAATGACTGTGGATACTTAGAATGGATAATATTAATTAAAAAGCAATGTAGATTGAACACACAACTTGTGTGACAGTTCATGATCAATACATGTATTTATTTTTAAACAGCTTTGATATTAAAATAGACTCAGTTCTGAGCGGAGTGGTGTGAGGGTAGGGAGCTGAGAGCCTGGCGGAGTGGTGTGAGGGTAGGGAGCTGAGAGCCTGGCGGAGTGGTGTGAGGGTCGGGAGCTGAGAGCCTGGCGGAGTGGTGTAATGTTCGGGGGCTGAGAGCCTGGCGGAGTGGTGTGAGGGTCGGGGGCTGAGAGCTGGAGGAGTGGTAGTTCGAGGGTCGGGGGACCTTGCCGAGTCCTGGAGGAGTGGTGTGCAGGGTCGGGGCTGAGAGCCTGGCGGAGTGGTGTAAGGGTCGGGAGCTGAGAAGCTGGCGGAGTGGTGTAGGTCGGGAGCTGAGAGCCTGGCGGAGTGGTGTGAGGGTCGGGAGCTGAGAGCCTGGCGGAGTGGTGTGAGGGTCGGAGGGGAGGCTTGAGAAGCCTGGCGGAGTGGTGTGAGGGCGGGGGCTGAGAGCCTGGCGGAGTGTGTGAGGGTCGGGGTGAGCTAGCCTGGCGGAGTGGTGTAGAGGGTCGGGAGCTGAGAGCCTGGAGGAGTGGTGTGAGGTCGGGGGCTGAGAGCCTGGAGGAGTGGTGTTAAGGGTCGGGAGCTGAGAGCCTGGCGGAGTGGTGTGTGAGTGGTCGGGGGCTGAGAGGCCTGGCGGAGTGGGTGAGGGCGTGGGTGCTGAGAGCCTGGGGAAGTGGTGTGAGGGTCGGGGGCTGAGAGCCTGGGGGGAGTGGTGTGAGGGTCGGGAGCTGAGAGCTGGGAGTGTGTGTGAGGGTCGGGAAAGCTGAGAGCCTGGCGGAGTGGTGTGAGTGGGTTCGGGAGCTGAGAGCCTGCGCGGAGTGGTGTGTATGGGTCGGAGCTGAGAGCCTGGCGGAGTGCGTGAGGGTCGGGAGCTGAGAAGCCTCGGCGGGCAGTGGCGATGTTACACAGGCGCATCGGAGCTAGAGCCCTGGCCGAGTGTGTACAGAGGGTGGCTGAGCTACCCTACATCCATGTTTCGCCTGTGCAGTGGTCTCCGCAGGGTTGACTTGTTGTAGTTGGGTAATACTGGGACCCGGGCCTGTGGGTGGGTCGACACAGCCACCAGTGGCTGCCCATGCCCATATTCCTCAGGATCTCGGCCAACAAGGAACCATCGCAGACGTAACACACAGGACAGAGAGACGTCAACATACAAGACAGGACAGAGGAAGACATTAACATACAACTACGAGGACAGAGAGTCGAATAACAACGGAAGAGAGACATTAACACATTACAAGACAGGACGAGAGACCATTACTTTAACCCCCATAACCAGGACAGGAACGGAGAGACGTAACATAGCAGACACGGACAGAGAGACGTAACATACAAGACAGGACAGAGAGACGTTAACATACAAGACAGGACAGAGAGACGTTAAAATACAGGACACGAAGAGAGACGTTAACATCAAGACAGACACAGACGAGACATTAACATACAGGACAGGACCGGAATGAGACGTTAACATACCAGACAGGCACAGAAAGACGTTTCCAGACAGGACAGGCACGAGAGACGTTAACAGAACAGGACAGGACAGAGAGATCAGTTAACATACAGGGAACGGACAGAGCAGACAGTTAACATACAAGACAGGACAGAGAGCACGTTAACCCTTAGTACAGTTGACAGGACAGAGGAGGACTTAACATATCAAGCAGGACAGAGAGAGAACTTTACAGGCAGTTACAAGGCAAACATACGAGGAGAGAGACGTTAACATTACGGACAGGACAGAGAGACATAATACTACCATAGGACAGGACGAGATGATAACTAAGACCAAGCTAGACATTACCACAGACATGGACAAGAGATGCTATTAACATACAAGACAGGACCAGAGAGACGTTAAATACAAGACAGGACAGAGAGACGTTACATATACAGACAGGGAAGAGAAGACGTTAACATACAAGGACAGGACAGAACGAGACTTAACATCCAGGAAGGACGGAGAGTACCGCTTAACATTACATAGACAAGAGCAACCATACAGGACAGGCGTAGACGTTAACTCAAGAACGAAGAAACGTACCGGACAGCAAGAGACGTTACACAAGCACAGACAGGACAGGACAGGAACACACCAGTCGCTAAGCGTAATGTACCCCTCGCGGTGAACTCCAGTGTGAAGTCAGATTGAGGTGCATGAAGTGAGCGGCTCAGAAAACTACAATCCTCACACACAGTCGTCGACAACAAAATGTAGAGACATAAAGTGACATTTAGAACAAATTAGCACCTTTGTTTTTATGAAGATACACTTCACTGAAGGATTAACAATTCACAGTTAGAATGTTAAAAACATCAACAGACAGGTGTTAAAATAATAGGCCACTGAAAAATAAAAATGATTATAACACAAACTATCCGAAGATAATTTAAATATTCACAAGGTTGTAAAGGAATCAGTAAAATACATTGTCAAGGTTTTAAGTTTCAGCATATGCTGACCTTTCCATATGACTTCAAATCTTGAATCTCAACTATAATAAATAAAATTAACAAAAAGGTAAATAAAGTTTTCATTTCAATTTACTTATTTAATAACTAACTACACCTAGTATAATTTTTTTTTAAATGACCTTGATAACGAAAACAACCAGGTTGTGTCCATATTAGGATGTTGTCAACCAGGAAGCCCAGCGTCAGAGTCCGATACTGAGTAACTATCGTCTGACCTCAACTCCCTGTGAATATAGTCCACTTACCCCGAGCAGCCATCATATCTCCTGATTAAACTCTGCTCCACTAACATTGTTCTCCTAATCGAGTTAAATTATTCACCGACAACAAGTGCGTGAAGGTTCGTTAATTCTTACGAAAGAAACAAGAAAGAAAGAAACTAGCAGAAGATGGACTAGAATGTTCCTGCTGGGCGACGACGAGAGGAGAGCAGTGCACGAGAGATTCTACGAGCACAAGAAAATATTTTTTCCCCAAACTTTTAAGGCTATACTTGTTCAAACTTCCCAGCGACTGAACTAATTAGTGTAAGTTGATCAAGTAGAGAAAGTGTTTTCCCTAATCTGAATTCCAGTCACTGTGGCTCTCACAACAGAGTTAGACATGCTTCACTAGATCTCAATTCACATGCTAAACAGGCTAAATAGGCCAATTACAGGCCTGCTCCTGGGTCCCCCGTTAACTCTGTCTACCACGCAAATGGTGCCCTATTCTCTATATAGTGCACTAGGATCCATAGGGTTCAGGTCAAAAGTAGTGCACTACATAGGGAATAGGGTTCCATAGGGATCTCGGACAAAACTAGTGCACTATATAGGGAATAGGGTGCTATAGGTCTCTGGTCAAAACTAGTGCACTATATAGGGAATAGGGTGCCATTTGGGAGATACCCTGGGAATATAAAACGGGGGCCTTCAGACTGCTAAAACAAAAGGGCTCTTGTCTTACATAAAGTAAGTCAACCCACCATCACCCCCCACCATCACCCCACGCCATCACCCCACGCCATCACCCCACGGATCACGCATCACCCACACCATCCCCCCACGCCATCACCCCACACATCACCCTACAGCACTCCCCCACACCATCACCCACCACCATCACCCCAACCATCACCCCACACCATCACCCACGCCACATCCCACGCCATTCCCCACGCTATCACCCACCCACCATTCCCCACGCATCCCCACATTCACCCTACAGCATCCCCACCATCACCACCATCACCCCACACCATCACCCCACGCCATCACCCACACCATTCACCCCATCGACATCACCACGCCATCACCCCACACCATCACCCCACACCATCACCCCACGCCATCACCCACGCCTCACCCCCACACCATCCCCCCAACGCTATCACCCCCACACCATCACCCCTACACATCACCCTACACCATCACCCCACACATCACTGTCCTCTCTCTCCTCTTCCTCTCCACTCTCTCCTGTCCTCTCCTCTCCTCTCTCCACTCTCTCCTGTCTCTGTCCTCCTCCTCCTCTCCTCCTCATCTCTCTTCATCTCTTCTCTTCCTCTCCTCCCTCTCCTCTCTCCACTATCTCTTCCTCTCCTCCCTCTCCTCTCCCTACTCTTCCTGTCTCTCCACTGCTCTCCTGTCCTCTCCTCCCTCTCCTCTCCACTCTCTCCTGTCCTCGTCCTTCTCCCTCTCCTCCCTCTCTCCTCCTCCTCTCTCCCTCTCCTGCTCCATCTCTCCTGTCTTCTCCTTCCTCCCCCTTCTGCTCCTCTCTTCTTCCTCTCCTCCTCCTCCTACCTCTCTTCTCCTCTACCTCTTCCCTCCTTACCTCCTTTC
>NW_019946623.1:14062-29135 GCF_002910315.2 Salvelinus sp. IW2-2015
TCCCCCACACCATCACCCACCCACATGGCACCCCACGCCATCACCCACACCATGCACCCCACACCCATCACCCGACCCCCATCACCCCACGCCCACCACCCCACGCCATTCCCACCACGCCATCACCCCACACCCATTCCCCCAAACGCCCATCACCCCACACCATTCCCCCACGCCATCAGCCCCCCACCATCACCCCCCACCCAATCACCCCCACCAGCACCCCACGCCATTCCCCCCCACGCCATCACCCACGCCATTACCCACCAGCCTCACCGCACCTCGCCCATTCCTCCCAACGCCTATCACCCCACCGTCACCCCCCCACATCACCAATCCCACCATCACCCCCACCATCACCCCACCTCCCGCCATCCCATACACAGCCCACCATTCCCCCAAGCTCAATCCACCCCACCCCATCACCTCTACGCCATTGCGCCCAGCCGCATCACGCCCACGACCGATTCCCACCGAGCCCTCACCGGCACGCCATTCCCCACGCCTCACACGACGCCATTCCCCACGCCATCACCCCACACCATTCCCCCGCTATCACCCCAACCACTTCCCCCACGCTATCACCCACCCTACCATTCTCCCCCACGCCATTCACCCTAACACCATCACCCACACCATCACCGCACCACCCATCAGCCCCCACGGCCATCACCCAAGCACCATCACCCACACCCATACCCACACGCTTTCCCCCCACCCATCACCCCTCTCAGCATCCCCCCACACCATCACCCCACACCATCACCCCACACATCACCCCACGCCATCACCCCACGCCAATTCCCCCACGCTATAACCCACCACCATTCCCCACGCCATCACCCCCACCGACATCAACCCCTACAGCATCCCCCACACCATCACCCCCATCACCATCACCCCACACCATCACCCCACAGCCATCACCCCACGCCATACCGCCCCCACACCACTCCCCCACGCTATCACCCCACACCATCACCCCTACAGCACATCCCCCCACACCTATCACCCCCGCCATCACCCCACACCATCACCCCACCACCATCACCCACGCCATCACCCCCACCACCGCATCCCCCCACGCCATCACCCCACACCATCACCCTACAGCACTCCCCCACACACCATCACACCCACACCATCACCCCACACCATCACCCCACACCATCACCCACGCCTCACCCCACGCCATTCCCCCACGCTATCACCACCCACCATTCCCCACCCATCACCCCACCACCATCACCCCTACAGCATCCCCCACACCATCACCCCACACCATCACCGCCACGCCATCACCCACACCATCACCCCACGCCATCACCCCACGCCATCACCCCACACCACACCCCACACCATCACCCCACGCCATCACCCCACGCCATCACCCCCACACCATCCCCCCAACGCTATCACCCCCACACCATCACCCCGACACCATCACCCGACACCTTCATCACCCCCACATCATCACTGTCCTCTCCTCCCTCTCCTCTCCACTCTCTCCTTCCTCTCCTCCTCTCTCTCCCACTCCTCCTGTTCCTCTGCCTCCTCCTCCTCTCCTCCTCATCTCCTTTCATCTCTTCCTCTTCCTCTCCCTCCCTCTCCTCTCCCACTATCTCCTGTCCTCTCTCCCTCTCCTCTCCCACTCTCTCCTGTCCTCTCCACTCTCTCCTGTCCTCTCCTCCCTCTCCTCTTCCCACTCTCTCCTGTCCTTCTCCTTCCTCCCCTTCTCCTCCCTCTCTCCTCCTCCTCCTCCCGTCTCTCTGCCCACTCTCATCCTGTCTTCTCCGCCCTCCCCCTTTGCTCGCTCTCCTTCCTCCTCTCCTCCTCCTTCTTCCTCTACCTCTCCTCCTCCTCCTTCCTCCTCTTCTGCCTCTACCTCTCTAAATCTCCTCTCCTCTCCTCTCCTCCTCTCCTCTCCTCTCCTAATCTCCTCCTTTCCTCCTCTCTTGCCTCTCCTCCTTCTGCTCCTCATCTTGCCGATTTCAGAGGATAACGAAGCTGTTTTACCCAGCTGGCATCCAGCGCCTGATAATTAACTAAGATAATGGTCAAGCAACCTGAACGGAGGAGAGACAGAGAGAGAGAAGAGAAGATGGCAACTCTCTCCGTGACGGATTAAGCTCCTTGCTTAGCATTTATAAACACAGGTGTAGACATTATACACAGGACCTATGCATGCATCCCATTTGGCGCACCTAAACCCCTATGTAGCTGCAACTACTTTAGACCAGGGGGCCTATAGAAGGAATAGGGTGCCTTTTGAGCTTTTGAACATTGCCTCGCGTGGTTTTGACGATTATTTAAAAGATGAGGAGGTTCATACGAGTAAATAATTTAGAAAAAAAAAATGGCACCACACAAAGACCGAAAAAAGAGGCAGGAAAAGTATTGAAGTGCATTTAATAAGAATAAATAGATGATATGGTAACTCCAACCTCAAGAAAATAATGCCAACAAACAGAAAAAAAGGGGGTAAATAGATTTGAAGTCAACACAAATGAAACAAAGGTATTTTTGTTCCTGAAAGCAAGTACTATATCTGGACAGATATTACAGTAGTATTTACGATGTGGTAGACAAGGAGACCAGGGGAGCTCCCAATAGAGACTAAAATCACTTTGGCAGTAAGAGGTAGGAGCATTTACCATGGGGCTTTACAGAAGAGGAGGCATTACCATAGGGCTTGATACAGGAGGCGCATTACCTTAGGGCTTTACAGGAGGAGCATTACCATAGGGCTTTACAGGAGGCGCAATTACCTTAGGCTTTACAGTGAGATGAGGACCGCCATAGGGCTTACAGGTGGAGGACGCCGATTAGGCTTTTACAGGAGGAGCATTACCTTAGGGCTTGTACAGGAGGAGCATTACCTCAGGCTTTACAAGGGCTACCTTAGAGAGGAGCATTTCGAACCCATAGGCCTTTACAGGAGGAATTACCTTAGGGCTTACAGGAGAGAGCTTAGCCTATAAAGGGCTGTTACAGGAGGAGCATATACCATACGGCTTTACCAGGAGGGACTACCATAGGGCTTTAAGGAGGACTATCCCATATGGCTTACAGGAGTGAGCATTAACCATAGGCTTTACAGGAGTCGACTGCCATAGGGCTTTACCAGGACGCATAGTTAGATGGACATTACCATAGCCTTTAACTAGGAGGACTACGCATAGGGCTTTACAGGAGGAGCTACCAGTAGGGCTTTACAGGGGAGCAAGCATTAGCGACATAGGTGGTCTTACAGGAGAGGCATTACCATTAGGGCTTTACATGGAGGACTCCATAGGTTCTACAGAGCACTACCATAGGGCTTTACAAGAGGACTTGCCATAGGCTTTTACAGGAGGACGTACCAGTAAGGGTTTACAGGAGGTGCATTTACCATAGGGCTTTACAGGAGGACTACCATAGGGCTTACGAGGAGGGACGTACCATAGGCTTTTACAGGAAGACTACCATAGGGCTTTACAAAGGAGGACGCCATAGGGCTTACAGGAGGAGCATTACCTAGGGCTTTCGGGAGGAGAATACCATAGGTCTTTACAGTGAGGATCTTACCCATAGGTCTTTACAGAGGAGCATTTACCTTAGGTTTACGGAGGAGCATTACCTTAGGGCTTACAGGAGGGACGCCATAGGCTTACAGGAGGCATTACCTTGGGGCTTTAAGGAGGAGCGAGATACCTTGGGCTTTACAGGAGGAGCATTACCTTAGGGCTTAACGGAGACGAGCATTACCTTTAGGCTTTACAGAGAGGACGCCATAAGGCTTTACAGAGGAGCCATTTACCTTGAGGGACTTTACAAGGAGAGCCGAGTACCTTGGCTATTAACAGCGAGAGCACTACCATAGGGGCTTTACAGGGAGGACTTGCACATAGACTTTACCAGGAGGACTACCTTAGGCTTACAGTGAGACCCTAGGGCTTTAACCAGGAGGAGCCATTACCATTGGGGCTTTACAGGAGGACTACCATATGGCCTTTACAGAGGAGGACTCCATAGGCCTTTAGCAGAGGATACCAAGGCTTTACAGGGAGGGACTGCCATAGGACTTTACAGTGAGGACTACCTTAGGGCTTTACAGGAGGACGCCATATGGCTTTACAGGAGGGCATTACCATGGGGCTTTACAGTGGAGGACTACCAATAGGGACTTTTACAGGCAGGACTGCCATTATGGCTTTACAGGAGGACTGCCATAGGGCTTACAGGGAGGACGTACCATAGGGCGTTTACAGGGAGAACTGCATTAGACTTTTACAGAGGAACCTACCTTAGGGGCTTTACAGCGGAGGATCGCCATAGGGCTTTACAGGAGGAGCATTTTACCATGGGCTTTCAGGAGGACTACCATTGTCTAGGGCTTTTACAGAAACTTTACCCCCGAATTAATTGGGGGGGGGGGGGCTTTACAGGTAGAGAGGGACTGCATTAGGGCTTTACAGGAGGCAGCAGTACCTTTGGGGGCTTTACAGGAGGACTACCATAGGCTTACAGGAGGGACTGCCATTAGGACTTTACAGGAGGACTGCCAAATAGGGACTTTCAGGGAAGACTACCTTTAGGGGCTTTTTACAGAGGACTACCTTAGGGCTTTACAGAGAGATTACCTTAGGGCTTACGGGAGGAGCATTACCTTAGGGCTTTACAGGAGGACTACCATGGGCTTTACAGGAGGACTGACCATAGGGCTTTACAGGAGGAGCAATTACCTTAAGGGCTTTACAGAGGAGGACTACCTAGGGCTTTTACAGGAGCATTACCTTAGGCTTTACAGCGAGACTGACCATTAGGCTTGACAGGAGGACTACTCATAGGGGCTTTACCATGATGACTACCAGAGTGGCTTTACAGGAGGACTACCTTGGGCTTTTGAACAGAGGACTACCATAGGGGGTTTACAGAGAGGACTGCCATAGGGCTTACAGGATACTACCATAGGGCTTTACAGGAGACTAAGATAGGGCTTTACAGGAGACTGCCATAGGGCGTTTCAGGAGGCTGCCATAGGGCTGTACAGGAGGACTGCCATAGGGCTTTTACAGAGGAGCGTTACCCTTAGGGCTTTACAGGAGGACTACCATAGGGCTTACAGCGAGGACTGCCATAGGACTTTACAGGAGGACTACTTTGAAGGCTTTACAGAGAGGACTACCATAGGGCTTACATGGAGGACTTTTTATGCTCCAATAGGGGGGCTTTTTTAACCCAGGTAGCGACTACCATAGCTTTACATGAGGAGACGACCATAGGGGTTACAGGAGGACTGCCATTAGGCTTTACATGATGACTACCATAGGGCTTTACAGTGGAGGACTGCTCATATGGACCCTTTACCATGATTGACTTACCATAGGCTTTACATGATGAACTAACCATTTAGGGATTTACCATGATGACTACATAGGGCTTTACAGGATGGACCACTTATCCATGGGCTTTTACAGCGAGGAGGCATTACCTTAGGCTTTACAGGAGGACTACCATAGGGCTTTACAGGCAGACTACCATAGCGCTTTACAGGGAGGATTACCATAGGGCTTTACAGAGAGGACTACGCATAGGGGCTTTACAGGTGGACTACCATAGGGCTTTAAGGAGGACTACCATAGGCTTTACAGGAGGACTGCCATAGGCTTTTACAGAGAGGATGATTACCATAGGGCTTTACAGGAGGAGGATTACCTTAGGCTTTACAGTGAGGACTACCATAGGGCTTTACAGGAGGATCATTACCTTAGCGCTTTACAGGGAGGACGTACCTTAGGGCTTACAGGAGGATCATTACCTTAGGGCTTTACAGAGGAGGATTACCATAGGGCTTTTACAGGAGGAAGCATTACCATAGGGCTATTACAGGAGGAGGATTACCATAGGGCTGTACAGAGAGATTACCTTGGGGGGCTTTACAGTGAGGATTCATTATTTAGGGCTTTACAGGAGGAGATTACCATAGGGCTTTTACAGGAGGAGATACCATAGGCTTTACAGGAGAGGATAATTTACCATTAGGAACTACCAGGAGGACTACTTTAGGTCTTTACAGCGAGGAGGATTAGGGGTGTAGTTTGTGAGTACAGTAGGTGTAAATCTAAATGTGTCTGTATTAGATGGGACAGACACGGTGGCCCAGAGTGAGGTGAACCCTGGGAGATGGGACATGACAAGGTGGGCCCAGAGGAAGGTGAACCCTGGAGATGGACATACAAGGTTGGCCCAGAGGAGGCGTGAACCCTGGAGATGGGACATGACGAGGTGGCCAGAGGAGATGAACTCTGAGACGGGACATGACAAGTGGCCCAGAGGAAGGTGAACTCTGGAGGATGGGACATGACAAGGTGGCCCACGAGGAGGTGGAACCCTTGGAGATGGGACATGACCAAGGTTGGCCCAGAGGAAGGTGAACCCTGGAGATGGACATGACAAGGTGGGGTGGCCCAGGAGGGTGAACTTCTGGGAGATGGACGATGAGACAAGGTGGGCCCAGAGGAAGATGAACTCTGGAGACGGACATGACATAGGTGGCCCAGAGGAGGTGAACCCTCTGAGATGGTGTACATGACAAGTGGGCCAGAGAGATGTAACCCTGGAGAGGGGAACATTGACAAGTGGCCCAGCACCCGGGAGGTGAACCCTGGAGATGGAGCATGACAAAGGTCGGCCCAGAGGAGATGAACTCTGGAGATGGACATGATCAAGGATGGCCCAGGAGGAGTGTGAACCCTGGAGATGGACAATGACAAGGTGGCCAGAGGAGGTGAACCCTGGAAGATGGGACATTGACTAAGGTGGCCAGAGGAGTGTGAACCCTGGAGATCGGGAACATTGACAGGTGCCCAAGGAGGTGAAAACCCTGGAGATGGACATGACAAGGTGGCCCAGAGGAGATGAACTCGTGGAGATGGGACATGACAAAGGTGGCCCGAGGAACCCAGTTTTTTCTCAACCCAGTTATAATTGCCCCGATTCTGTCCCAAGAGTCTCACTGGAGTGAAATTGAAGACAAGCACACACCACACGCGCACACAGCACACACACACACACACACACACACACACACACACACACACCACACACACACACACACACACAACACACACACACAACACACACGACACACACACACACACACACACACACATCACACACACACCACACACACACTCACACCACACACACACCACACACACACCACAGCCCAGCTATCCATAGACAAGTGGCCCCTCAGTTCCTAGCTTGGTTGAATGAACTCAAACCAGCAGTCAGTTCACACATGAGAGTTACTCAGAGCTGATTGATGCTGAAAGAGGTTTCCTTGGTCCACAGTACCAGCCCCTGGCCCTAGACAGCTACGTGATAGTTACAGGACACACTCACAGTCGCAGACCTTGGGCCCTAGACAGCTACATATAGTTATAGACACATCACAGCCCAGCCTGGCCCTACGAAAGATCTACGTTGTTACAGACACATCACCAGCCCAGCCTGGCCCGGATGACAGCTACGTATAGGTTACAGACACACACAGTCCAACCGGCCCTAGACAGCTACGTAGTCAGTTTACAGACACATCACAGCCCAGCCATGGCCCTAGACAGCTACGTATCAGTTACAGGACCACCATCAAGGCCCAACCTGGCCCTAGACAGCCTACGTATTAGTACAGACACATCACAGCGCAGGCCTGCCCTAGGACAGGCTACCCTCCTCCTCTCCTCTACCTCTCCTCTCCTCTCCTCCTCTCCTCCTCCTCTCCTAATCTCCTCCTCCTTTCCTCCTCCTCTCCTCTCCTCCTCCTCTCCTCATCTTGCCCGATTTCAGAGATAACGAGCTGTTGTACCCAGCTGGCATCCAGCGCCTGATATTAACTAAGATAAATGGCAAGCACCTGAACGGAGGAGAGAACAGAGAGAGAGAAGAGAGAGGAACTCTCCCGTGAAGGATTAAGGCTCCTTGCCTTAGCATTTATAACACAGGTGTAGACATTTATAACACAGGACTATGCATGCATCCCATTTGGCACCCTAACCCCTATGTAGTGCACTACTTTAGACCAGGGGGCCCTATAAAGGGAATAGGGTGCCTTTTGAGACTTGAACATGCCTGCTGTTTGACGATTATCAAAAGGAGAGGAGGTCATCGAGAAATAATTTAGAAAAAAAAATGGCACCACACAAAAGACCGAAAAAAGAGGCAGAAAAAGTATTGAAGCATTTAATAAAAATAAATAAATGATATGGTAACCTCCAACTCAAGAAAATAATGCCAACAAACAGAAAAAGGGGGTAAATAGTTTGAAGTCAAACACAAATAAACAAAGGTATTTTTTTTCTGAAAGCAGTACTATAATCTGGACAGATATTACAACAGTATTACTGGATGGTAGACAGGAGACACAGTGGAGCTCCCCAATGGAGACTAAAATCACTTTGGCAGTAGAGTAGGAGCATTACCATGGGGCTTTACAGGAGGAGCATTACCATAGGGCTTTACAGGAGGCGCATTACCTTAGGGCTTTACAGGAGGAGCATTACCATAGGGCTTTACAGGAGGCGCATTACCTTAGGGCTTTACAGGAGGACGCCATAGGGCTTTACAGGAGGACGCCATAGGGCTTTACAGGAGGAGCATTACCTTAGGGCTTTACAGGAGGAGCATTACCTTAGGGCTTTACAGGAGGAGGGGGGGGGGGGGCTGGGGTCGGGTCGGCGCCAGGCCTGGGCTGTGAAAGTGTCGTGTAACCTATTACGTAGCTGGCTCAGAAGCCAGGCTGGTTGTGAAGTGTCTGGTAACTATTACGAAGCATTGTTCTAGAGCCAGGCTGGGCTGTCGATGTGTCTGTAAACATTTACTGTAGCTGTTCTAAGGCCAGGCTGGGCTAGTTGATATCCTGTCTGTATACCTAATACGCTAGCTGTCTAGGGCCAGGTTGGGCCTTTGATTGTCTGTAACTTCATTGAACGTATATGATTGCTCTATTAGGGCCAGGCTGGGGCGATGTGGTGTGTCCATGTAATATACGTAGCTGTCTAAGGGCCAGGCTGTGGCGTTGGATGTGTCTGTAACTATACGTAGCTGCTCTAATAGTATCAGGCTGAGGCTGTGGTGTGTCTGTAACTATTACGTAATAGTCTAGGGCCAGGCTGGGCTGGAATGTCTGTAACTATACGTAGCTGTCTTAGAGGGCCTAGGCTGGACCTGTGATGTGTCTGCTACACTATACGTAGCTGTCTAGGGCCAGGTGGGCTGTTTGGTGTGTTCTGGTCTAATATTAGTAGCCTGCTCTTCAGCGCGCCGGTGGAGCTTGTGATGTTCTGTAAACACCATATACGTTAGTGTTCCAGGGCCAGGCTGGGCTGTTGATTGCTTGTAATTTTACGTTAGCTGATTTAGGGCCAGGCTGGGTGTTGTGGTGTCCTGAACCTATATTGGTAGCTGTCTTTAGGGGCTCCAGGTTGGGCTGTTGATGTGTCTGTTAACTACTACGTAGTGCTCTAGAAGCAGTCTGGGCCTGTGACTGTGTCTGTAATAATGCGTAGCTGTTCTAGGCCAGGGGCTGTTGATGTGTCTGTACATACGTATGCTGTCTAGACGGCAGGCTTGGGCGTGTGGTGTGTTTCGTGTAAACCATGATTACGTAGCTGCTCTAGGGGCCAGGCTGTCGGCTGCTGATGTAGGTTCTTGTAACTATACGTAACTTGTTAGGCCAGGCCTGGGCATGTGATGATGTCTGTACTATATAGTTAGCTGTATCAGGGCCGTTTCTGGAGACTGTTGATGTGTCCTGGTAACATATAATGTAGCCTGTTAGGGCCGGCTTGGGGCTGATGATTGTTGTCTTAAACTCTACTGTAGTGTCTGAGCCAGGCTGGGCTGTGACTTGTGTCATGTAACTATACGTAGTGATCTAGGGCCAGGTGGGCATGTATGTGTTGTAACTATCGATAGCTTGTCTAGGGCCAGGATTTGGGGCTGTGATGTGTCGTAACTATACGTAGCTGCTCTAGGGCCAGGGCGTGGGCTGTGACTGTGTCTGTAACTATACGTAAGCTGTCTAGGGCAGGTTGGACTTCGTGGTGTCGTCTGTAACCTTATTACGTAGCTGTCCTTAGGGGCTCAGGCTGGAGCCTGTAGATCGTGTCTGTAACTATACGTAGCTGTCTAGGCGCAGGCTGGGCTGTGATGTGTCCAATAACTATATGTAGCTGTCTAGGGCAGGTTGGACTGTGAATGGTCTGTTACTAGTAGTAAGCTGTCTAGGGCCGAGGCTGGCACAGTGTGACCAGCGAACCTCTGTTCAGCATCAATTCCAGCGCTCTGAGTACTTCTATGCTGTAACTGCACTGCTTCGGTCTTGAGTTTAATTCAACCAAGCATAGGAGACCTGAGGAGGCCACTGTCTCATGGATATAGCATGGAGCTGACTGGTGCTGTATGTGTTGTGTGTGTGTGTAGTTGTGCATGTGGTGTGTGTAGTGGATGTGTGTGTGTGTGTGTGTAGTAGTGTGCTGGTGTTGTGTGTGTGTTTGTGCTGGGTGTGTGTGTGTGTGTGTGTGTGTAGTGTGTGTGTGTGTGTGTCGTGTGTGTGTTGTGTGTGTGTGTGTGTGTGTGTGTGGTGTGTGCTCGCGTTGTGTGTGCCTTGTCTTTTCATCAAACCCTCAGTGAGCTCTTGGACTCAAAATAGGGGCGCAAGTACTTACTCGGTTGAGCCACGAACGTTAGGACAAAACTGGAGCTTCCTCTGGGCCACCTTGTACCATACGTCCCATCTCCAGAACGTTCATCTCCTCTCGGGCCACCCTTTGTCATAGTCCCATCTCCAGGGATTTCACCCTTCCTCTAGAGGCCACCTCTAGTCATGTCCCGTACTCCAGAGGTTTCACCTCCTCTGAGGCCACCCTTGTCATGTTCCCCATCTCCAGGGCTTCACCTTTGCCTCTGGGCCACCTTGTCATGTCCCATCTCCAGGGTTCAACTCTCTGGGCCACCCCTTGTCATTGTCCCAATCCTCCAAGAGGTTCATCTCCCTTTTCTTGGGCCACCTTTGTTTTCATTGTACACATCTCCAGGGTATCAACCTCCTCATGTGGCCACTACTGTTCATGTCCCATCCTCCATCGGCTTCCCATTCTCACTCTGGGGCCACCTTGTTCATGTCCCATCTCCAGGGTTCACCTACCTCAGGGCCAGCCCTTGTCATGTTCCCGTCCTCCCAGAGTATTTCATTTTCCTCTGGCCCATTCGTTCAGTGTCCCATCTCGCAGAGGTTTTCACCATACTCTGGGACACCTTCGTTTCATGTCCCATCTCAGGGTTCACCTTCTTCTGGGCCACCTTGTCACATGTCCATCTTCCAGGGTTCACCACTCCTTGCGGCCACCCTTGTTATGTCCCATCTCCAGCAGCTTATCACCTCCTCCTTGGGCCCACCTGTCATGTGTCCGTCTTCCAGAGATTCATCTCCTTCTGGGCCACACCTTGTCACTGTCCATTCTCCAGGGTTCACCTCCTTCTGGACCACCTAATGTCAATGGTCTCCCATCTTCCAAGGGCTTTCACCTTCCTCTGGTGGCCACCTTGTCATGTCCATTCTCCAGGTTTCACCTCCTCTGGGCCACCTTGTTCATTTGTCCCATCGTAATGACAACAATTTAGATACACCTACTTGTACATACACTACAAACCCTAGAATCCTCCCTCTGTTACAAGACCTCTACAAGTAAGTCCTCCTGTAAAGTACCATATGGTTAATATATCTCCTGTTAAAGCCCTATGGTCAATACCTCCTCCTTGTTAAAAGCCCTATTGGTAAATTTTCCTCTGTAAAAGCCCTAAAAGTAATGATCCTTCCTGTGTAAGCCCGCAAGGTAAATACTCCTCCTGTAAAGCCCTCATCGGTAATCCTTCCTTCCCTCTTTTTTCAATGTTAAAGCCCATATTATGGGATAATTGCTCCTCGTAAAGCCCTATTTAGGTAATTCCTCTCCTGTAAGCCCTAAGGCTTAATTGATTTTCTCCTGTAAAGCCCTAAGGAGAAGTCTCCTCGTAAAGGCCCTAAAGGTAATGATTCCTCACTGTAAAAGCCCTATAGGTAGATTCCTCCTGTAAAGGCCCTAAAGTAATCCTCCTCCTGTAACAGCTCCCTTATGGTAAATCAAGTTCCGTCCTGTAAGAGCCCTGATGGAGTCCTCCTGGTAAGCCCTCATGGTAGTCCTCCTGGTAAAGCCACTATTCTGGTAGTCCACCTGTAAAGCCCAGGTATGGTTAGTCCTCCTTTAAAGCCCATATGGTTAATCCTCCTGTTAAAGCCCATATGGTCAGTCCTTCTCTGTAAAGCCCTGAATGGCTAGTCCTCCTGTAAAAGCCCTAAGGTAAATAGGCTCCTCCTGTAAAGAACCCCATGGATAATGGTCTCACTGTGAGCCCTATTAGCGTTAAGTCATCCATGTAAAGAATCCCTATGGTCAGTCATTATGTTAACAGCTCGCTATAGGTACGTCATAATTGTAAGGTCCCTATGCGCAGGATTCTTCCTCCTGTAAAGCCTACTAGGTAGTCATCATGGTTAAAGACCGATATGGCAGTCTCCATGTAAAACCTCTGCGAATCATGGTCGTATCACCTTGTAAAGCCCTATGGTAAGTCTTCTGTAAGCCCTTGGCAGAATCCTCCTGTAAAGGCCCTATGTCTAGTCCTTCCTGTAAAAGCCACTAAAGTAATAGTACCTCCTTGGTAAAGTCCTATGGACTCTCCTTGTAAAGGCCCTTATGGTAGTTCCTCCTGTAAGCCCTAGGCTAACGCTCCTTCCTGTAAGCCTATGGCAGTCCTCCTGTAACAGCCCATATGGCAGTCCTCCTGTTATTTTAAAGCCACGTATGGCAGTCCTGCCTGTAACAGCCCTATGCGTAGTCCTACTGTAAAGCCCATATAGGTAGGGTATCCTGTAAAGCCCTATGGCAGTCCTCCTGTAAGAACCCTATGGTAGTTCCTCCTGTTAAAACGCCCTAAGTCAGTCCCTCCTTGTAAAGCCTACTGGTAGCTATACAACTGTAAAGCCTACCTGAGATAGTCTCCTGTAAAAGCCCTATAGGTAAGTCCTGCCTGATAAAGCCCTAACGGTAATGCTCCTGTAACAGCCATAAGGGTTAGCTCCACTCTGTAAAGCCCCTTAGGATTAATTGCTCCTCTGTAAAGCCCTTGGTAGTCGCTCCTGGTAAAGCCCTATGGATAAGTCCTCCTGTAAAGACCCCTATTGGTTAGTCTTCCTTGTTAAAGCCTAAGGATAAATCCTTCTGTAACAGCCCCTCAAGGTAGTCCTTCCTGTAAAGCCCTATAAGGTAGTTCTTTCTGTAAGCCTCCATATAGGCAGTCTCTTGTAAAGCCTTTTATGGGATGGGCCAGTCCTCCTGTAAGCAGCCTATTGGTAAGTCCTCCTTGTAAAGCCCCAAGGCTACTGCTCCTCCTGTAAAGGCCCCTATGGCAGTCCTTCCTCCTGTGAAGCCATTTTGGTAGTCCTCCTGTAAAGCGCCTATGGTAGATCTTCCTGTTTAAAGCCCATGGTAATGCCTCACGCCTGGTAAAGCCTATTGGCGTCCCTCACTGTAAAGCCCTAAGAGGTTCAGTCCTCCTGTATAAAGATCCGTATGGCAGTCCTCGACTGTGAAAGCCCTCATTTGGATAGTCCTTCCTGCTAAAGCAATATGGCAGTACTTCCTCCTGTAAACGCCAATCTGATGGACAGTCTTCCTGTAAAGCCCTCATCGGTAGTCTTCCTGTAAAGCACCCATGGTAATTGCTCCCTTCCTGTAACAACCCTATGGCGATCCTTCCATGTACAGGCCTCAATGGTTAGTGCCTCCTGTTAAAGGATCCGATATTGCAGATCTCTTGTAAAGCCCTTATGGTCAGTTCCTCGTAAAAGCCCTATATGGCAGCTCCCTCTCCTTGTCAAACGCCAACATAATGGGATAGTCCCTCCTGTAAAGCCCCTAGGTTAATGCTTCCTCCTGTAAAGCCACTATGGCGTTCTCCTGTAAAGCACCTAAGGTAGCTCCTCCTGTAAAGTTCCTATGGCAGTTCTTCCTGTAAAGCCCTATGGGTAGTCCTCCTGTAAAAGCCCCAAGGTATCGCTCACTCCTGTAAAGCCCTAACGCGTAATGTCCTCCTGTAAGCCCCGATCTTATGGCGATCCTCCTGTACAAGCCCTAACCGGTGAATTGCCTCCTCCTGTAAAGTCCCTAAGGTAAATGCACCTCCTCCTGTAACAGCCCCACGGTAACTTGTCTACCTCCTTGTAAACCCAGGTTATTGCCTCTGCGTAAAGCCCTTGGCGATCTCTGTAAAGCCCTAAGGTCAATGCTCCTCCTGTAAAGCCCTAGCGGCTAATGGCTTCCCTCCTGATATAAACGGCCTATTGGTATGATCCTCCCTGTAAAGACTATTTGGTAACATTCTTTCCTCATGTAAAGCCCTAAAAGGTAATGCTCCTCCCTGTACGCCCTATTGGCGTCCTGTCCTGTAAAGCCCTATACGGTAGTCGTCTCCTGTAAAGCCCTATTTCTAGTCCCTCCTGGAAAGCCCCTTATGGATAGCTCAATCCTGGTAAAAGCACTGATTAGGTTAATGCACCTACCTGTTAAAAACCCTATGGATATGTCTCCTCTGGTAAAAGCCCTAATGGCGTCCTTCCATGTAAAGCCCATCGGGTAGATCCTCTGGTAAAGCCCTATGGATAGTATTCTCTGTAAAGCCCTATGGTAATGCTCCTCCTGTAAAGCCCTTAGTAGGTCCTCCTTCGTAAAGCCCCTCATGGTAGTCCTCCTGTTAAAGCTCTTATGGTAATGGCTCCTTCCCTTGTAAAGCCCTTATGGTAGATCCTCCTGTAACAGGCCCCTATCGCGTCAAATGCTCTTTCCTGGTAAAGCCCTATGGGCAGTCCTTCTGTTCAAGCACCTTGATTCGGGTAAGTCCTCCTTGTAAGCCATATATCGGTAATGCTCCTCCTGATTAAAAAGCCCTATGTATAGTTCTCCTGATCAAGCCCTTTATTTGGTAAGTCCTG
>NW_019946624.1:0-9497 GCF_002910315.2 Salvelinus sp. IW2-2015
GAAGACCCCGACCTGCCGGCCCTCTGGACGCTACGCTAAATGGCACCATGACGCTAACCGCTCCGCCCGGAGGGTGATAAGATGGTGTCTCCGGAGGAGAGGAGGATGGGAACTCGTACGGAGCTTATACTCTGCCCTGCCGACGCTCACACTGCCTGTCTGAGGCCTGAGCAGTTACCGGACAGCAACCTGCTCCACCATGCAGGGACGCAGGGCACAGACCATACAGGTAGGATGTCACCATGTTGTTACCACTGACTCCATGTTTTGTTTTTAGTCACAGGATACACACTGAATGCATATCATAGACCACACTGGTAGGATACGTAAGGGTAATTAACGAAGGGGCAATGCGTTCTATTATGGAAACTAATGAACGGACGAGGAAGGTGTGTTCCACCACACGCTAGAGGACTAAGAACTGACCTTCCACAGAGTTGCCTTATGTCCAGAGTACCCAGAGAGCCCCTGGTTGATTCTCCCTTTCTTATACCACGGCTATAATTTAACACATTTTGCTGCTAGAAATGTGTTCGTTTGTATTTATTATGGATCCCCATTTAGTTCCTGCCAAGGCAGCAGCTACTCTTCCTGGGATTTATTATGGATCCCCATTTAGTTCCTGCCAAGGCAGCAGCTACTCTTCCTGGGGTTTATTATGGATCCCCATTAGTTCCTGCCAAGCAGCAGCTACTCTTCCCGGGGTTTATTATGGATCCCCATTAGTTCCTGCCAAGGCAGCAGCTACTCTTCCTGGGGTGTTATTATGGATCCCCATTAGTTCCTGCCAAGGCAGCAGCTACTCTTCCTGGCTTTATTATGGATCCCCATTTAGTTCCTGCCAAGGCAGCAGCTACTCTTCCTGGGTTTATTATGGATCCCCATTAGTCCCTGCCAAGGCAGCAGCTACTCTTCCTGGGTTTTTATGGTTCCCCATTAGTTCCTGCCAAGGCAATAGCTACTCTTCCTGGGATTTATATGGATCCCCATTTAGTTCCTGCCAACGGCGCAGCTACTCTTCCTGGGGTTTATTATGGTTCCCCATTAGTTCTGCCAAGGCAGCATCTACTCTTCCTGGGATCCAAAGACATTAAGGCAGTTATACATTTAAAAATCATTATAATACATTCATAACATATTTCACAACATATTAATGTTTGCCCTCAGGCTTCTACAATATATCTATAACAGAAAATCCATGTGTATAGTGCGTATGTTGTCGTGTGTTTTGTAAGCATGGTGTCTTTCGTCGTCCTCTTCACAGTCCACACTGTTCCATAAGGTGTATGTTTTATCCAGTTTTTTAATCTGATTCTACTGCTGCACTCAGTTACCTGATGTGAATAGAGTTCTATGTAGTCATCGGCTCTATGTAGTATGTGCATATGTAACAGTATAACTTTAAACCGTCCCTCGCCCCGACACGGGCGCGAACCAGGGACCCTCTGCACACATCAACAACAGTCACCCCGAAGCGTCGTTACCCATCGCTCCACAAAAGCCCGGCCCTTGCAGAGCAAGGGGAAACCCTACTTAAGTCTCAGAGCAAGTGACGTAACTGATTGAAATGCTAGTAGCGCGTACCCGCTAACTAGCTAGCCATTTCACACATCCATTACACTCACCCCCCTTTCAACCTCCTCCTTTTCCGCAGCAACCAGTGATCCGGGTCAACAGCATCAATGTAACAGTATAACTTTAAACCGTCCCCTCGCCCCGACACGGGCGCGAACCAGGGACCCTCTGCACACATCAACAACAGTCACCCACGAAGCGTCGTTACCCATCGCTCCACAAAAGCCACGGCCCTTGCAGAGCAAGGGGAAACCCTACTTAAGTCTCAGAGCAAGTGACGTAACTGATTGAAATGCTAGTAGCGCGTACCCGCTAACTAGCTAGCCATTTCACATCCGTTACACATAGTCCCATAGTCTGTTCTGGAGTTGGGGACTGTGAAGAGACCTCTGGTGGCATGTCTTGTGGGGTATGCATGGGTGTTTGCCAGTAGTTTAGACAGACAGCTCGGTGCATTCAACATGTCAATACCTCTCATAAATACAAGTAGTGATGAAGTCAATCTCTCCTCCACTTTGAGCCAGGAGAGATTGACATGCATATTATTAATGTTAGCTCTCTGTGTACATCCAAGGGGCAGCCGTGCTGCCCTGTTCTGAGACAATTGCAATTTTCCTGAGTCCCTCTTTGTGGCACCTGACCACACGACTGRACAGTAGTCCAGGTGTGACAAAACTAGGGCCTGTAGGACCTGCCTTGTCGAATGTGCTGTTAGACAGACTTCTCCCCATCTTAGCTACTGTTGCATCAACATGTTTTGACCATGACAGTTTAAAATCCAGGGTTACTCCAAGCAGTTTAGTCACCTCAACTTGCTCAATTTCCATATTATTTATTACAATATTTAGTTGAGGTTTAGGGTTTTCAGTTTTCAGCTGTGCTAACATACTTGCAAAGGGTTTTCTAATAATCAATTAGCCTTTTTAAAATGATAAACTTGAATTAGCTAACACAACGTGCCATTGGAACACAGGAGTGATGGTTGCTGATAATATAATGGGCCTCTGTACGCCTATGTAGATATTCCATAAAAAATCAGCCGTTTCCAGCTACAATAGTCATTTACAACATTAACAATGTCTACACTGTATTTCTGATCAATTGATGTTATTTTAATGGACAAAAAAAGAAGAAGATCTTCTATCAAAAACAAGGACATTTCTAAGTGACCCCAATCTTTGGAACGATAGTGGATGTTTTTCCAGCAAAACACTATGATCGATAATGCAGGTAGAAATGTGTGTAACATCCACTGATGAAGCTAGCAAGTTTACTAGATGGCTACAGTTAGTGGCTATGGTAACCAGACAGACTCGCTAGTTTAGCTAACCAAACCATCAGTCCTGTAGCTTGCTATTATGAAAATCAACAATGCCAATAATTGTTTTAAATTCGACTTTTGCTTTCAAAAGCAGCTCAAACATAAAACATGTAAGAATGAACTGTAGCCGTTGAATTCTACCGTGCTGATGTACCGTGCGTTATAGGGAAATAATGCAGGCTCCAGAATGCCGTTCAAGCCAATCAGAAATGAGTATTCAAGAATGCCATGGTATAACACTAATATGATACTGATATTAGTCAGATCCGGAGTCGATGTGAATTTGATTCCACATGAAAAACAAACAAATGAGAGTGGAGGATTTGTGTTTTGTTTACTTACATCTTTCTCAAGCTCATAAATATGTATATGATGTGTTTGTGTCTGAAAGCAGTGTGTGTCTGTTTGTAAGCAGTGTTTGTGTGTGTGTGTTCCTGTGTTTGTGTGTGTGTGTTCCTGTGTTTGTGTGTGTGTGTTCCTGTGTTTGTGTGTGTATGTATATCGTTCTCTTTTTCTATTTCTATCTCGCTCGCTGTCTTTCTCTGTCTGTCTCTGTCTCTGTCTCTGTCTCTGTCTCTGTCTCTGTCTCTGTGTCTGTCTCTGTCTCTGTGTCTGTCTCTGTCTCTGTCTCTGTCTCTGTCTCTGTCTCTGTGTCTGTCTGTCTCCTTCTGATTCTTTCGGTCTGTCTTTCTCTCTCTCTTCAGCAGCCCCAGAATATTATTATAGAAAGCTGCTCTGAAATCTAATGCTCCCTATTCACTAACACTATATACACCCCTCTCTTCCTCTCTGAAGACTCCTTCCTATTTTTTCCTCATTGTGTCTGAGAGATATTACTCTGTCGGTCCTGTTCCTAGAGTTGATAATAAGGTCCAGAGATGGATTATGCGTAAAGAGAAAGCAGGTCTGCTGTGCTCGTATGTGTCTGTGTAAAATCACTCCTTTACACACTCTGCCCTTTGTTATGATAATGAGTGGGGCCTGGGTAACAGTGTGACAGTAAAACGTGTGTGTGTGTGTGTGTGTGTGTGTGTGTTGGCCACATCACCATGATGCGGTCATGTGACCTGCCTGGAGACAGTGTCACGGTTATTGTAAGAGACCAAGGCGCAGTGTTGAGTTGAGTTCCACATATTTATTTAAAGTGAAGCTTCTTCAACCAAAACAAGAAACAAGCAACACAACGTGACTTACGTAGTGACACAAGCACCAACACAAACAATATCCCACAAACACAGGTGGGAACAATGGAGAACTTAAATATGATCCCCAATTAGAGACAACGATAATCAGCTGCCTCTATTGGAAACCATACTAAGCACACCAACATAGAAATAGTGAAAACTAGAACACCCCCCTAGTCACGCTCTGACCTACAACACCATAGAGAACCAAAGGCACTCTATGGTCAGGGCGTGACAGACAGTTTGTTGGACCCTTCTTAGATTCCCATGTCAGTCAGAGAGGAGAGGGCAGAAACTCAGGCATAGGAGAGTTGAGGGAGAGCGAGAGTTGGAGAGAGAGTTGAGAGTGGAGAGTTGGAGAGTTGGCGTAGGAGAGTTGGGAGGAGAGTTGGAAGAAGGAGAGTTGGAGAGGGAGAGTTGAGTGAGGAGGAGTTGGGGTGAGGAGAGTTGGGGTGAGGAGAGTATGGGGTGAGGGAGAGTTGGGGTAGGAGAGTTGGGGTGAGGAGAGTTGGGGAGGAGAGAGTTGGGGAGGAGAGTTGGGAGAGGAGAGTTGGGGTGAGGAGAGTTGGGGAGTGAGGAGAGTTGGGTGAGGAGATTGGGGTGAGGAGAGTTGGGGTGAGGAGGTGGGGTGAGGAGAGTGGGGATGAGGAGAGTCGGGGTTGAGGAGAGTCGGGGTGAGGAGAAGTCGGGGTGAGAGAGTCGGGGTGAGGAGAGTCGGTGAGGAAGTGGGGAGGAGAGGCGGAGTGAGGAGAGTCGGGGCGAGGAGAGTCGGGGTGAGGAGAGTCGGGTGAGGAAGTGGGGTGAGGAGAGTGGGTGAGGAGAGTCGGGGTGAGGAGAGTCGGGTAAGGGGAGTTGGGAGGAGGAGTTTCGGCCTCTCCCGAGTTCCGTACCGCGAGTTGCATCGATAGGGACAAGACTGCAACTCACAATTCGACACCTCAAAAATTGTTGCCGAGAAAAGGGGTGCAAAGTACAAAAAACATATACAATAATTGGATGCATTCGTGAAAGGGTATGTTTCTGTAGTCTATGTGAGCCGATCCAGGCACGCATAATATAGACGTTGAAGAGTAGCAGGTAGCAATTTATCTCACCTTTTAAATCTCCCCGTTGCTGTTTTTATAACTGAGAAAGGGGACCAAAACCTGGTTGCTTTAGTAATGGAAGGACTTGAATGGAAAAGCAGTTGAAGCCAGAACATGACATGTTTTTCGTTTCACAACTGGGTCTAAACCCAACGTACTGGGTTTCTAACCCAACAGTCACGGTGGGTTCTAACCCAACAGTCACGTGGTTTCTAACCGCAACAGTCACTGGTTCGGTTCTAACCAACAGTCACGTGGTTCTAACCCAACAGACACGTGTTTAACCCAACAGGCACGTGGTTCTAACCAACAAGTCACGTGGTTCTAACCCAACAGTCACGTGGTTCTAACCCAACAGTCACGTGGTTCTAACCAACAGTTCACGTGGTTCTAACCCAACAGTCACGTGGTTCTAACCCAACAGTCACGTGGTTCTAACCAACAACAGGGTCTACCCAAAGTCACGTGGTTCTAACCCAAACAGTTCACGTGGTTCTAACCAACAGTCACGTGGTTCTAACCCAACAGTCACGTGGTTCTAACCCAACAGTTCACGTGGTTCGAACCCAAACAGACACGTGGTTCTAAACCCAACAGACACGTGGTTCTAACCCAACAGTCACAGTGGTTCTAACCCAACAGTCACGTGGTTTCTAACCAACAGACACGTGTTTCTCAACCCAACCAGTCACGTGGTTCTATAACACCCAACAGTCACGTGGTTCTAACCCAACAGCACGTGGTTCTAAAACGCAACAGGTCACGTGGTTTAAACCCAAAAAAAAAAACCAGTTTTTTTTTTTTTTTTTTTTTTTTTTCCCCACGTTGGTTCTTAACCCACAAGTCACGTAGGTTTCTAACCCAACAGTCACGTGTTCTAACCCAACAGTCACGTGGTTCTAACCCAACAGTCACGTGTTCTAACCCAACAGTCACGTGGTTCTAACAGAACACGTGGTTCTAACCCAACAGTTCACGTGGTTCTAACCCAACAGTCACGTGGTTAACCCAACAGTCACGTGGTTCTAACCAACAGTCACGTGGTTCTAACCCCACAGTCACGTGGTTCTAACCCAAAAACGTCACTGGTTCTAACCACAGTCACGTGTTCTAACCCAACAGTCACGTGGTTCTAAACCGAACAGTCACGTGGTTCTCCCCAGTACGGCTACAACAGTCACGTGGTTTCTTACCCAACAGTCACGTGGTTCTAACCCAACGATCACGTGGTTCTAACCAACAGTACACGTGGTTCTTAACCAACAGTTCCACGTGGTTCTTAACCACAGACACGTGGTTCTAACCCAACCAGGACCACGTGGTTCTAACCCACACAGTCACGTGCAGTTCTAACCCAACAGTCACGTGGTTCTAACCCAACAGACACGTGGTTCTAACCCAATCACTGGTTAACAAAGTCACGTGGTTCTAACGCCACAGACATGTCACCCAACAGTTGGTTCTAACCCAACAGATCACGTGGTTCTACCCAACACAGGTCTCCACGTACTGGGTTCTAACCCAACGAACACGTGGTTCTAACCCAACATCACGTGGTTCTAAACCAACAGTACACGTGGTCTCTTAACCCAACAGTCCAGGTGGTTCTTAACCCAACGTATCACGTGGTTCTAACCCAAACAGGACATCGGTGGTTCTAACCCAAACAAGTCACGGTGGTTTCTAACCAACCAGTTACCGTGGTTCTAACCGCAAACAGACCGTGGGTTCTACCCAAAGTCACGGTCTACCCGACGGGTTCTCGAACACCTGGTTACCAACAGACACGTGGTTCTAACCCAACAGTTACTGGTTCTAACGCAAACAGTCACGTTGGTTCTAACCCACATCACGTGGTTCTAACCCAACAAGTTCAACGTGGTTCTAACCCAACAGATCACGTGGTTCTCTAATCCCAACAGACAACGTGGTTCTAACCCAACAGACACGTGGCTTCTAACCAACAGACACGTGGTTCTAACCCAACAGAGTAGAGCGACACCCTTCAGGTGAAGTAGCGGGGAAAACAAACAAAAGAGGCCACATTTCTCACAAAAACAAAATACAAACATTTTATTGGGGATAATTATAAAAAAAGAGCGGGAGAACCTATAAATTGGCTACAATAATTACAAAGACATTTCTGATTTTCAAGGTAGAAACTTATTCCAGTACTTGAAATTCTGAGCTCCAATGTCAAGTTCTAGGTAGGCTACTTCAAGCCCCTTGGTATTGTATAACATGGAAACCAAAATGTATTTGTCATGTTATTTCATTACCAGATCGTATTGAGTAGCCCACTAGGCTGTCATTCGTTGGCATTATATCCAGAATAATTCATAGTAATTGTGTTGGGTGTTGCGCAATAGTCTATCATACACAGACTCCATGTCCAATCCGAGGATCAAAAACATATGAAAATATTGCATAGATGCTTTCTCTGTTAAATCTAACGAGACCCTGCTGTAAAAWTGAAGCAGACAGCAACAGATAATCAACATCAAGTCACTAGGGATATTAGATCCAACGTGGATCCAGACACAACTGTCTTGACCTGCGTAACGAATGAAACACAAAAATATTCTGGACACCGTTTTTTCCAGCACTTGGGCTGTTTGTTGCATAACATGCGCTATCACAACAGGTGTTCGTCACTTGACTCATTCGGGAAAAAAATAAATTACTTGATCAGATGATGATGTGTTAAAATATCACGGTGTAACTAGTCAGCTCGCATCCAACAAGAATTATGCATAGTTTGTTGAAGAACCACGTTATCGACGGTATTGATTTGTTGGTTTTAAGTGTCAAGGTTAGGTAAATCTTTCGGTTAGAWGCAATCACATGAATTATTTTGGGATTTGTGAACCCACGAAAACTGTTTTCACCTCGTAACATAAAGAGACACTGTTACATAGTTACACTGTATTTCTGAACACTGTCTGACAGCTAGAATCCAGGAAACTTACAGGGWTCAAGTTCAATGTCTAATTTAACTCATTCATGCTTAATATAAGATATAACGACAATATACACTGACATAAATGCAAGGACAGAAAAGTCATGTTTTATGTCACATGATTTTGGTCAAATCCGTCAAGACACCAAGCACGATAAAGGGTTAAACAGTTTAAATCAACTTGTGAATTGTATTGAATATATACAACTATTGATCCCCCTTAGTTCTTAGACCTTTTAAAAAAATATTAAATATTGTCAATAAACTTAACAGCTGTAACAAGTTGTTCAGTGTAGGAAATCCTCAGCGGTACCCTAGTTTATAGAAAGACTCGTCTGTAGACTAGGCTAAGGTAGGACAGGGTAGGATCAGTGACCTCAACATGTTGGATTTAAGGGCAGGGTTGCCACCTCTACATCTGCAGAGACGGTATGGACTCAAGGTAAAGGGCTGCTGATGTGACAGGACTGAAGCTTGGTTCTCTGTCAGTCTGACCACATGTCTGGAGACCAATAGAATGCAACAAGTGTCTATAGACTGTGTGTCTGTCTGTCTGTCTCACCTCTACCTGTGTCGTGTGTGTCTGTCTGTCTCACCTAGAGGTGAGCTCAGGTTACTGGATACCAAGAAGAGAAAGACCATACTGAACCAGGTGTGTGAGAGTGTGAGGGTGTGAGCTCAGTTACCGATACCAAGAAGAGGAAGACTACTGAACCAGGTGTGTGAGAGTGTGAGCTCAGTTACCGATACAAGAAGAGGAAGACCATACTGAACAGGGTGTGTGAGAGTGTGAGAGTGTGAGCTCAGTTAACGATACCAAGAAGAGGAAAGACTACTGGACCAGGTGTGTGAGAGTGTGAGCTCAGTTACCGATACCAAGAAGAGGAAGACATACTGAACCAGGTGTGTGAGAGTGTGAGAGTGTGAGCTCAGTTACGATACCAAGAAAGAGGAAGACTACTGGACCAGGTGTGTGAGAGTGTGAGCTCAGTTACCGATACCAAGAAGGAAAGACCATACTGAACCAGGTGTGTGGAGGTGTGAGAGTGTGAGCTCAGTTACGATACCAAGAAGAGGAGACCTACTGACCAGGTGTGTGAGGAGTTTGAGCTCAGTTACTGTACAAGAAGAGAAAGACCATACTGGACCAGGTGTGTGAGAGTGTGAGCTCAGTTACCGATACCAAGAAGAGAAAGACCATACTGGACCAGTGTGTTGAGAGGTGTGAGCTCAGTTACCGATACCAAGAAGAGGAAAGACCATACTGGGCCAGGTGTGTGAGAGTTGAGCTCAGTTACCCGATACCAAAAGAGGAAAGACTACTGGACCAGGTGTGTGAGAGGGCGGAGGGATTGAAGAGGACAAGAAGATGG
>NW_019946624.1:9522-17714 GCF_002910315.2 Salvelinus sp. IW2-2015
CTAAACCTGTGTCTGTGTGTGTTGTTCTCACCTCTACCTGTGTCGTTTGGTGTTGCTGTCTCAACCTCTTACCTGTGTCGTGTGTGTGTGTATGGTGTCACCTCTCTACCTGTGTCGTTTGTGTGTGTGGTCTCACCTCTACCTGTGCTGTGTGTGTGAGTGTGGAATGTGTGTGGGTGTGTCTCATCTCGTACCTGTGTGTGTGTGTGTGTCTAATCTTCTCCCTGTGTGTGTGTGTGTGTCTCCATCTCTACCTGTGTGTGTGTGTGTCTCATCTCTACCTGTGTGTGTGTGTGTGTCTCACCTGTGTGACTGTACCTGTGTGTTTCCAGGATGTGACTGCCGCGAGAGGGCAGTGAGTACGAGGACAGTGGCATCGACGGCGACGGCGTCGGGGCGGAGCTCAGTCCCTGGCGCTATGAAGACCATGTCTAATGTCCTTCTCCGTGTGCTCGCAGCGGGCGGAGCCTGTTCGCTGCAGCGACAGCGAAGCAGTAGCGGGGGAGCGCCAGTGATGGGGTCCAGGGGGCTACGAGAACTTCAGACAGGTGTGTTTTGGTTCACACACACACACAACACCACACACACACACACACACACACACACACACACACACACACACACACACCACACACACAGTGATGGGTCCAGGGGTCTACGAGAACTTCAGACAGGTGGGTGGTGGTTCTGGTTCTTCTCACACACAACACACACACACACACACACACACACACACACACCACCACACACACACACACCACCACACACACACAACACACACACACACACACACACACATAAATCCAACACACACACACACCACCACCACACACACACACACACACACACCACACACAACCAAACACAATACTACACACGCCACAACACACACAATACTACAACACGCACACGCACACACTCACACAACACAATACTACACAGCAACACACCACAGACACACAACACACAATACTACACACGCACACACCACACAATACGTACACACACAATACTACACACACAATACTACACACACACACACACACACACACACACACACAACACACCACACACCACACACACACACACACACACACACACCACACACACATATCCCATGATCACAATCATCATCACATCTGCGTTATGTGTGTTTCAAATCAAATCAATTTATAAAGCCCTTTTACATCGGCAGATGTCACAAAGATACACAAACCAGTCTAAAACCCCAAACAGCGAGCAATGCAGATGTAGAAGCCACGGTGGCTAGGAAAACTCCCTATAAAGGCAGGAACCTAAGAAGAAACCTATAGAGGAACCAGGCTCTGAGGTTTGGGTGCTGTTTTCTAGTCCTTGTCTGTCTATGTATTTTAAGCTGCCAACAAATTGCAGTCGGGCACAATAAAGCTTATTGATTTGAATGTAATGTTATGATCAGGAGTTGGAGATGAGCTCGTGGTCCGACAAGAGAGTCTGGAGGAGGCGGGCTCAGCCCTGAGTGACGAGCAGAGCACCATGAGTTCAGCCTACCAATCAGATCCCCTGCCACAGCGTTGTCCCAGGGAACCGTGCGGAAGGCAGGCGCTGCCGTCAAGAATTCCTGGTTCACAAGAAAGCAGAAGGGGAGTCAGCCCAGAGGAAGTGGAAGAGCTACTGGGTCTGCCTCAAAGGTACCTACACCTACAGTATATACTGTATCTATACACACTACGCTACTGGGTCTGCCTTCAAGGTACCTTACCTACAGTATATACTGTATCTATACACCCTACAGCTACTGGGTCTGCCTCAAAGGTCCTACCCTACAGTATATACTGATAATACACAACTACAGTATATACTGTATCTATACAACACTACTATCTACTGGCTCTATATCACTATTAACTAACTGTCTACTACTACTACTACTACTTACACTACTGCTACAATGTTACTACACTACTACTACTACAAAATGTTATTACTACTACTGCTACAAAATGTTACTACTACTACTACTGCTACTACTACTACAACTACTACTGCTACTACGTCTACAATGTTACTACTACTACTCATTACTACAAATGTTACTGCTTACTACTACTACTACTACTGCTACTACTACTACTACTGCTACTACTACTACACATGTTACTACTGCTACTACTACTACTACTACTACTACTACTGCTACAAATGTTACTACTACTACTACTGTACAAATGTTACTACTACTACTACTGCTCTACTACTACTACAACTACTACTGCTACTACTCTACAAAATGTTACTACTACTACTATTACACAATGTTACTGCTTCTGTTACTACTACTACTGCTACTACTACTTACTACTTTACTACTGCTACTACTACTACAAATGTTACTACTACTACTACTACTAACTAGACTGCTACAATGTTCTACTACGCTGCTATGCATGTTTACTACTACTACTACTACTGCACTACTACTACTACACTACTACTACTGCTACTACTACTGCTCAAATGTTACTACTACTACTGCTACTACTACTACAATGTTACACTTGACTGGGCCAATCAGATTCTAGTGGCCACATCAGCATTCTAGGGGCCACATCAGCATTCTAGGGGCCACATCAGCATTCTAGAGCTCACATCAGCATTCTAGAGGTCACATCAGCTTCTAGGTGCCACATCAGCATTCTAGGGGCCACATCAGCATTCTAGGGGCCACATCAGCATTCTAGGGCCACATCAGCATTCTAGGGGAGCCAACATCAGCATTTTTAGGGGTCACATCAGCATTCTAGGGGCCACATCAGCATTCTAGGGGCACATCTGCATTTTAGGGGCCACATCACCATTTAGGGGCCACATCACCATTCTAGGGGTCACATCACCATTCTAGGGGTCACATCAGCGTTCTGATTATGCGTGCTCCTCCTGGAGAATCCAGACCGGTACTTCTTACCGCTGGCCACTAGAGAGCAGAATTAAATTGAAAACAAGTCAAGCTGTTATTTATTTGATTTGTTGTGTTCTCTGCAGGGAAATTTCCCCTGTAAGATTTTGAAGGAGAAAGCTATTACTGTCTAGAAATATACATCACATTTAACCTTTTTCATTGATACTTTGTGTGTGACGCATTTTGCACTTTATAGGAAAAATGGCTATGCGAGATACATTTGATTTGATTTGATTGATGGTTGTGAGTAAACTACTTTGTTCTGTTTTCTCCCAGGATGCACTCTCTTCTTCTACGAGACGGACGGAAGGGTCGGGGATCGATCACAACAGCGTTCCTAAACATGCGGCGTGGGCTGAGAACAGTATCGTACAGTCCGTACCTGACACCCCAGAAGGACTTTGTTTTCTGCCTCAGCAACTCTCTAGGGGACGCATTTCTCTCCAGGTAGGAGGAGCTCCACGTGTGTGTGTGTGTGGTGTGTGTGTGTGTGTGTTGTGTGTGTGTGTGTTTGTGTGTGTGTGTGTGTGTGTGTGTGTGTGTGTTGTGTGTGTGTTGTGGTGTGTGTGTGTGTGTGTGTGTGTTGTGTGTGTGTGTGTTGTGTGTGTTGTGTGTGTGTGTGTGTTGTGTGTGTCTTAGATGTACAGTGTTCTAACCTTATTGGTCATTATTGTATTACCTGGATATTTCCAAGCATGCTGTAGTGTGGAGTAAAGGTCTGCGTAACCCTTTCTCTAACCTCTGACCTCTGACCCCTGACCTCTAACCCTTGTAGACCTGCAGTCAGACGGAGCTGGAGAACTGGATCACGGCCACCACTCGGCGTGCGCGGCGGCCGTTGCCAGGCAGCATCACCGGGAGGACACGGTGCGTCTGTTGAAGGCGGAGATTAAGAAGCTGGAGCAGAAGATCGACATGGACGAGAAGATGAAGAAGATAGACATGGAGACAGCAGCTCAGTACTGTGACCGATACCAAGAAGAGGAAGACCATACTGAACCAGGTGTGTGAGAGTGTGGAACTCAGTTACCGATACCAAGAAGAGAAAGACCATACTGAACCAGGTGTGTGAGAGTGTGAGATGGTGAGCTCAGTTACCGATACCAAGAAGAGGAAGACTACTGGACCAGGTGTGTTGAGAGTGTGAGCTCAGTTACGATACCAAAGAAGAGGAAGACCCATACTGAACCAGGTGTGTGAGAGTGTGAGCTCAGTTACTGATACCAAGAAGAGAAAAGACTACTGGACCAGGTGTGTGAGAGTGTGAGCTCAGTTACCGATACCAAGAAGAGGAGACCATACTGAACCAGGTGTGTGAGAGTGTGAGCTCAGTTACTGATACCAAGAAGAGAAAGACCATACTGAACCAGGTGTGTGAGAGTGGAGAGTGTGAGCTCAGTTACTGATACCAAGAAGAGGAAGACCATACTGAACCAGGATGTGTGAGAGTGTTGAGCTCAGTTACTTGATACCAGAAGAGAAAGACCATACTGAACCAGGTGTAGTGTGAGAGTGTGAGCTCAGTTACCGATACCAAGAAGAGGAAGACTACTGGACCAGGTGTGTGAAGAGTGTGAGCTCAGTTACCGATACCAAGAAGAGGAAGACATACTGAACCAGGTGTGTGAGAGTGGCAGAGTGTAGCTCAGTGAGAGAGGAGAGTAGATGATAAAGCTCGTCACTGACGCCAAGAAGAGACAGACCACTATGGATCATGTAATTAGGGGCCTAGACCCTGTTTGTAGAGACTGAGTCATGATGATACTAGATATGTGTTGTTATTCAGGTTACTGTTTGTTGTGGGGCCATGGGACACTTGGCCCTGTTAGACCCTGACCTACTATTCTCTTAATGAATCCCAAAGTTCATATCGTCCTTAAAGGGGTCTGTTAATGAAAGGCAGAGCAAATGTTCCTTTGTAGTGTGTCTGTGAGGTAGTCTCTGTTTGGCTGCCTGGTTGGCTGCCTGGATGGCTGGCTCACTGGTTGCTGACTTGCTGGTTGGTTGGCTGGATGGGTGCCTGGCTGGTTGGGTGCCTGGCTGTTGGCTGGTTGGTTGGCTGGCTGTCTGCCTGCTTGGCTACCTGGTTGGCTGGATGACTGTTTGGCTGACTGGTTGCCTGGCTGTTGGGTGCCTGTTTGGATGCCTGCTTGACTGACTGTCTGCCTGGTTGGCATGGGCAGCTTTGGCAGTGTCTGGTTACACATTGTGCTGAGCTGAATAGAAGCAGGCCTTGCTTCTCAGAGAAACCTGTTTCTCCCAGGCTGCGTCTCAAACGGCATGTTATTCCCCATGTAGTGCCCATAGGGAATAGGGYGCGATTTGGGACTCAACCCCTCATATTGTACCAGCCCATATCAGCCAGAGGTCCTGTATTGTCCCCTCTTCTCTGGGCTAGTTGGCCCCTTCCCCCTGGCTGGCCCTTCCACCCTYCACCCTGGCTCTAGTCCCGCTCGCCCAACAACTAGTACAGGACTGTGACTGAGAGGAAGGGATGGAGTGAGGGAAGAGGGACTAGAGCCAGGGTGAGCTGTTATCAGGCTCCAGTGCCCTGGTAAACACCAGCCCATTAGAGCTAGGAGGGATGCAAACTCGTCACTTTTCGGCGATATGCACCGTTTTGATCTCAAAATAGATCATCCACGTGAATCGTGTAGCGCTGTAAAAAAGAAAGTGTGCAGGCGCAGAGTGTATCACCCATTGAGCTGTAGAACTGAGGTGTAGAACCGCTGAGGTGTAGAACCGCTGAGGTGTAGAACCGCTGAGGTGTAGAACCGCTGAGGTGTAGAACGTGACTGAGTGTAGAACGCTGATGAGGTGTAGAACGCTGAATGAGGTGTAGAGCTGACTGAGGGTTTCTGTAGACCGTTGACTGAGGTGTGAAAGCTGATCTGAGGTGTAGAACGCTGACTGAGGTGTAAAAAGCGCTGACTGGGTGAGAGGGTGTAGAAACGCTGACTGAGGTGTAGAACCGCTGACTGAGGTGTAGAACCGCGTCTGAGTGAGGTGTGTAAGAATGGAGACCTGTTCAAGATGTTTGACCGTTGTTTCAAGTCATTTACTGACTGTCACCGTACGCCGATTAACAGGCCGTTAATCCGGGTTGCACCTGCGCCCAGCTGCCAAAGGAGTCGCTAGAGCGTGATGGGACAAGGAACTCCGGCCGGCCAAACCCTCCTTACCCGGACGGATGCTGGGCAATTGTGGGTCTCCCTGGTGCGGCCGGCTCGCGACACGGGCCTGGACTCGAAGCGGATCTGTAGTGAACCGCTAGACTGTGGATGCAGTGCCTTACCCCTGCACACTCGGGAGGCAGACAATTTAAAATTGTAAAGATATCAGGGCAACATTGATTTTGTTACAATGTTTGAGTCACTCCGATGCATATAGGAGCGGCATAAGCATGGAAAATGTGTGGTATTGCAGGAAATTAGCTTTAAAACTTATATTTGTTCAATCAAGTTTATTTATATAGTCTTGTGATCAGCTAATATCTGAAGTGCTGTACAGAAACCCAGCTAAAACCCCAAACAGCAAGCAATGCAGGTGTAGAAGCACGGCTGGATAAGGAAAAACTCCCTGAAAGGCCAAAACCTAGGAAGAAACCTAGAGAGGAACCAGGTATGAGGGGTGGCCAGTCTCTTTGCTGGTGTGCGGGGTGGAGATTATAACAGAATATGCCAAGATGTTCCAAAATATTCATAAGTGACAAGCATGGTCAAATAATAATTATGAATAATTCAGTTGGCTTTTCATAGCCGATCATTAAGAGTTTGAAAATAGCAGGTCTGGGACAGGTGGGGTTCCATAACGGCGGCAGAACAGTTGAAACTGGAATAGCAGCAAAGGCCAGGTGGACTGGGGACAGCAAGGAGTCATCATGCCTGGTAGTCCTGACGTATGGTCCTAGGGCTCAGGCTCCGAGAGAGAGAAAAGAAAGAGAGAAGGAGAGAGTTAGAGAGAGCCAAGTATTTTCAAAATGTTCATAAATGACAAGCATGGTCAATTAATAATCAGGAATAACTATCAGTGGCTTTTCATAGCCGATCATTAAGAGTTGAAAACAGCAGGTTCTGGGACAGGTAGGGGTTCCCAAATACCGCAGGCAGAACAGCTGAAACTGGAATAGCAGCAAGCGAGGCGGACTGGGGACAGCAAGGAGTCATCATCCCGGTTTGCCGTGACGTATGGTCCTAGGGTCAGGTTTTGCGAGAGAGAGAAGAAAGAGAGAACGAGAAGAATTGAGAGAGGCATTACTTAATTCACACAGGACACTGGATAAGATAGGAGAAGTACTGAGTTATAACCAACTGACCCTAGCCCCCGACACATAAACTACTGCGCATAAATACTGGAGGCCGGAACGGAAGGGGTCAGGAGACACTGTGGCCCATCAGAAGAAAACCCGGACAGGGCCAAACAGGAAGGATAATTAACCCACTCACTTTGCCAAAGCACAGCCCCACACCACTAGAGGGATATCTTCACCACCAACTTACAATACTGAGACAAGGCCGCGAGCTATAATGCCCACAAAGATCTCACCACAGCACAACACAACCAAGGGGGGCGAAACCCAGACAGGAAGATCAGTCAGTAATCAACCACTCAAGTGACGCACCCCCTCCCGAGGACGGCATGAAAGAGCACCAGTAAGCCAGTGAGTTCAGCCCTGTAATAGGGTTAGAGGCAGGAATCCCAGTGGAGAGAGAGGGGAACCGCCAGGAGAGAAAGCAAGGGCGGTTCGTTGCTCCAGAGCCTTTCGTTCACCTTCACACCTCCTGGGCCAGACTACACTCAATCATATGACTACTGAAGAGATAAGTCTTCAGTAAAGACTTAAAGGTTGTAAGACGGAGTCTGCGTCTTTCACATGGGTAGCAGACCTGTTAATAAAAATGGAGATCTTAGGAGAAAGCCCTGCCTCCGCTGTTTGCTTAGAATTCTAGGACAATTAGGAGGCTGCGTCTTGTGACCGTAGCGTATGTGTAGGTATGTACGGCAGGACCAACTCGGAAAGATAGGTAGGCAGCCATGTAAACGCTTTATAGGTTAAAGTAAAACCTTGAAATCAGCCCTTGCCTTAAAGACAAGGGGGAAAAGGCCCAGTTTTGGTAAAAAAGGGGGGAAAAGGCTTTAAGCAACCTTGGAAGGTTAAATATGATAAGATTTTTGGTTCTGTAGTCAGGATTCCTAGCAGCCGTATTTAGGACGTACTGGAAGGTTTAAGTTGTGCTTATTCTAGTATGTTCGG
>NW_019946624.1:20245-29121 GCF_002910315.2 Salvelinus sp. IW2-2015
AGGAAGAGAGATGTAGAAGCGGCTGATGAGGTGTAGAAGCGCTGACTGAGGTGTAGAAGCGCTGACTGAGGTGTAGAAGCGTGACTGAGGTGTAGAAGCGCTGACTGAGGTGTAGAAGCGCTGATGAGGTGTGAGTAAGCGCTGACTGAAGGTGTAGAAGCGCTGACTGAGGTGTAGAACGCTGACTGAGGTGTATGAAGCCTGACTGAGGTTTGTAGAAGGCGCTTGAGCTGAGGTGTAGAAACGCTGACTGAGGTGAGACAGTGAGGAGGGTGTAGAACGTGCACTGAGGTGTAGAACCGTGACTGAGGTGTAGAACGTGACTGAGGGGGTGTAGAGGAACCTTACTGACGTTCAGCCAGTACGCGCGATTCACAGACGCGTCTAAATCCGGGTTGCACTGCGCCCAGCTGCAACAAGGAGTCGCTAGAGCGTGATGGGACAGAGGACTCCGGCCGGCCAAACCCTGCCCCTTACCCGGACGGAGCTGGGCATAGTTGGTCTAGGGTCTTTGTCGCCGTGGTGCGGCCGTATGGGCTCTGTCGCGGGGCTGCGACAGGGCCTGGACTCGAACCCGGATCTGTAGTGACACCGCTAGCACTGTGAATGCAGTGCCTTAACCCTGCACACTCGGGAGGCAGACAATTTAAAATTGTAAGATAATCAGAGGCAACATTGATTTTGTTAACATGTTTTGAGTCACTCCGATAGCATAAGAGCACCGGCATAAGCCATGGAAAAAATGTGTGGTATTGCCAGGAAATTAGCTTTAAAACGTACATTTGGTTTTTATCTCAGCCCATGCACAAAATTTACCCAGTAATCAGTCTCTTGGTCCGGCAGCTGTACTGTCTCCTGCCCTCCTAGGGTGGTCGCGGGGAGAATCATGGCCGGTGGCCGGGTGGGTTTGAGGCCCCGGGTGGTTTGAGGGGCAGGTGGCTGACCGGCACCACACTCTGGAGAGCTCTGCGGTTTGCGGATGGTTGCATCGCCATAACCAGGCTGGTTGATATGCAACCCGACAGATGCTTTCAGATGGTGCCGCTCGTGTCGAAGTTTGTTAGGGGTCTACTAGGGTCAAGAGCCGACTTTCTTCGCCTCCTGATATTGACGAGGCACTGTTTGCAGCCCTTCTTCACCACAACTGTCTATGTGAAGGGACCATTTCAAGGTCTCAGTGATGTAACGCGGGCGCGCGAGGAACTTGAAATGCTTTTTGTACATCTCGTGCCCTTCCGGCGCCCAGTCGATGTGGCTGGAGGGCGTACTCTTCTCTGCTGTCCGTCCTGTCGTCCCACCGTCAGGCTCTTTGGTTTTATTGACGTTGGGTGGGAACACGTGCAGTGGTAACCACTTCAATTGGCATAGACACAGCTATTTTGGATGCAAAGACTGTCCTGCCATGAGAAGACATTGGAGATGTACCAAACCCAGATTGCCCCTTTTTAACTGGGCTGTTGTGATTTATTTGTTGTTCTAGATCTTTCTGTGGGAGCAGAACTTGGAACAGTTTCACATGGGTCTGTTCCGGTTCCGCTGTTACCTGTCCAGTCTGCARGGAGGGGAGCTGCCCAACCCCAAACGCCTGCTAGCCTTCGCTTCCAGACCCACCAAGCTGGCCATGGGACGCCTCGGAATCTTCTCTGTGTCGTCCTTTCATGCTCTGGTGAGTTGCGAGTACACACGCACGCACACATATTTCCGGTCAAACAAACTAGACAAAAGTAGTTTCTCTCTCTGAATTATGATCCAACTCACCCATATTCATATGTTGCCTACTACCACTGACTGGGGAATTAACTAGGCAAGTCAGTTAAGAACAAATTCTTATTTTCAATGACAGCCTAGGAACAGTGCCTTGAACTGCCTTGTTCAGGGGCAGAACGACAGATTTGTACCTTGTCAGCTCGGGGATTCGAACTTGCAACCTTTCGGTTACTAGTCCAAACGCTCTAACCACTAGGCTACCCTGCCGCCCCTCCACTCTAACCACTAGACTACCCTGCCGCCCCTCCACTCTAACCACTAGACTACCCTGCCGCCCCTACACTCTAACCACTAGACTACCCTGCCGCCCTGTATGATGGAGGTTATTTCTGCACGGTCTATTTGAGAGCCTGTGTTATCGATCGCTCAGCCACAATGCTAGCCTCCTCCACGTAGCTGAGGTCGTTAATGTATGTCTGCGGGACACTGGAATCGTAGGTAGCGCTAGAGGATAGCATTTATTTGGTTGGGAGCGTTCAGCAGAGCAGTGTGGTGAGTTGGCTGAGCAGTCGAATCCTTGTTGATAGACGCCTACATGGCCAGTGTCCCAAATGGCACCCTACTCCCTTTGTAGTGCACCACTTTAGACCAGGGCCCATAGTAGTGCACTAGATAGGGAATAGGGTGCCTTAGTAGTGCACTAGATAGGGAATAGGGTGCCATAGTAGTGCACTATATAGGGAATAGGGTGCCATAGTAGTGCACTATATAGGGAATAGGGTGCCATAGTAGTGCACTAAAGAGAGAGATAGGCGAGAGGAGAGAGAGAGAGGGAGGGAGGGAGGGGACAGAATGAGAAGAGGGAGGGAGGGGAGAGGGACAGAGAGTGAGTGGAGTGAGTGAGTGAGTGAGTGAGTGAGTGAGTGAGTGAGTGAAGTGAGTGAGTGGAGTGCAGTGAGCGGCGAAGAGAGAGAGAAACACTTCATTATTCCGAAAGCACATCACTAACAATCACCTGGGATTTCTTTTTCTCTGCCCTGACAGGGATTAGTCTCAAGACAGGAAATGGAGACGTGACTAGAAGTCAATAAACAGGATACATTGCAGGACTCCATCAATGCATAAGGACTCACATCGCTTACCATTACCAAATCATACAGGACTCATCGCTTACCTATACCCCATCATAGCAGGACTCATCCTTACCATAACGCAACTCATACAGGACTCATCCCTTACCATAACGCCATCATAGCAGGACTCATCCTTACCGTAACGCATATCATCGCTTACGTAGCCAATCATACAGGAAACTCATCCTATCCGTAGCCAGTATAGCAGGACTGCATCCTTACCGGTAGCCATCAACAAGGCCTCATCTTACGTAGGCCATCATCACAGGCACTCATCCTACCCGTAGCGCAATTCATACAGGACTCATCCTTTACGTAGCCAATCATACAGGACGTCATCTTACCGGTAGCCAAATCATAGCAGGACTCATCCTTACCAATAACAAATCATACAGGACCTCATCCTTCACCCGTAACCAATCAATGCCTTACCCCGTAGCCAAATCATACAGGACTCATCTTACGCGTGCCAGTCATCACAGGACTCCTCCGTTGTACCGCGTAGCCAATATACAGGACTCATTCCTTACCGTAGCGCAATCATACAGGACCTCATCCTTACGCGTAGCCAATCATACAGGAACTCCATCCTTTACTGTCAGCCAATCACAAGAGGACTCAGCCCTTACCGTAGCCAATCCATAACAGGGACTCATACCTTACTGTAGCCAATTCACCGACAGGACTCATCCTTAACCGTAGCCAATCACACAGGACTCATCTTACGCGTAAGCCAATCACAACAGGACTCATCCTTAAACCAGAAATCATCATAGCAGGACTCATCTTAACAGAATCATCATACAGGAACTCATCCTTACGTAGCCAGTCATACAGGACTCATCCCTACCGGTATGTCCCATCACCCTTACCGTATCAAACCAATTCATACAGGACCTCACCTTACCGTAGCCAATCATACAGGATTCATCCTGTTGAACTGGATGACTTTGGTTATTTTGGAGCCCAGCTCTATCTCTTTAACTAAAGCTGTGAGAGGAAGGAGAAGAGAAAAGAAGGAGAGAGAGAGAGGGACAGAGAAGAGAGAAAGAAGGAGAGAGAGAGAAAGAAGGAGAGAGGAGAGGAGAGAGGAAAAGAAGAAAGAAGGAGAGAGAGAGAAGGCAGAGATGCAAGAGAGAGAGAAGAAAGAAGGAAGATGAGAGAGGTAGAGATGCAAGAGAGACGAGAGAGAGAAAAGAAGGAGCGATGAAAGAAGAGAGACAAAAGCGAGGAGAGACGAGAAAGAAGGAAGGAGAGAGCAGCAGACGAGGAGAGATGAAGAGAGAAGAGGAGAGAAATGAAAGAGAGAGAGAAAGAAGGAGAGAGAGGAGAGAATGAAGAGAAGAGAAGAAAGGAAGGAGGAGAGAAGCAGAGAGGAGAGATGAAAGAGCAGCAGAACAGAAGGAGAGGAGAGACGAGGAGAGAGAAGACGAGAGAGAAGAGAGAAGAGAAAGAAGAAGAGAGAAGAGAGAGATGAAGAGAGAGAGAGAAGAGGAGAGAAGCAGAGAGAGAGAAAGAAGAGAGAGAGAGAGATGAAGCAGAGAGAAGAGAGAATGAAAGAGAGCAGAGAGAGAGAGATACGAGCAGACAGAGAGAAGAGAGAAGAGAGAGAGAGAGGAGAGAGAGGAGAGAGAGAGCAAGAGAGAGGAGAGCAAGGAAGAGCAGAGAGAGAGAGAGAAGGACAGGAGAAAGAAGGAGAGAAGAATGAGAGGATGAAAAGAAGAGCTGTAAGGAACAGAAATGTCTTACGTACAAAACGAAGCAACGAATGCGAAAAAGGACGAGGAGGGAGTCTAATGTATTTTATACCTGGAGTGTGAATGTGTCAATCTCAGTGGGATCCTAAAGACTGTGACAGGAGATCATCTGTGATGAGGAAATGAGAAACGTACCAAGTCACACAGCTGCTCCGTCAGGTTTAGGGAATGTTAGAACTTGCGACTGTGGTTATCCATGAGAACTTGAGACGCCACGTAATGGTTTTGGTGGGATCTAGTGCGTGGGCCTGTGGCAGTTAAGTAAGAGAAACACACACACGCACACACACAGCGCACCACACAACACATCACACGGGCACACACACCAACACCCACACACACACACAAACACACACACACACACAACACACACACACACACACACACAACACACACACACACACACACACACACACACACACACCCACACACACACACACACAACACACAACACACACACACACACAACACCACCACACCACACACAACACACACACACCGTTTATCACGGTTTCAGAGTGGTGGAGTTTAAGAGAGAGAATTGAGGAATCGTAAGCAGGGTAGGGCGCTGCATCTCAAATTCTCCACCCTTCCCCAAAGTGCTGCGCACTTGTTACACTTCATGAGTTGGTGTAATCCCAATATGGCTAGAGGGAGCTTCCAAACGTTCAAGGGTAGCATCCATGACTGGAAAGTGTGCAAGATGACACACTGTGTATAACAGCTGGAGAATGGGGACACAAACTGGGGCACTAGGCAGAATCAGAGTAATTTCACAATGTTTCTCAGTGTTGATGGTAGGCACCATAATGCTGTTGTCAGTTGAGGGTAGCAGCCATAATGCCTGTTTTTCAGTGGAGGGTAGCAGCCATAATGCCCTGGTTGGTCAGGTGAAGTAGCAGCCATAATAGCCTGTTGTCAGGTGAACGGTAGCAGCCATAATGCCTCTGGTCAGTGTGAGTTTGTAGCAGCCATAAATGCCTGGCCTGTAACAGTGTGAAGGTAGCAGCCCATATGCCTGTGGTGAGGTTGTCTCTGTCCAGTCTTCGCCAGCGTCTGTGGGGAGCCATGAATTGTGGAGCAGAATAACTGGAAGTCATGGGCATGACAAATCAATCCTGTTATTGTTCTGTCGAGAGTCATGTTAACGTGTAGATCATTATTATCTGTCTCGCCACACGTTTCCACGCAACAAATCGACTTGAATTGATTCATTTTCTTTTGTGTTGTTGGGTGAAACAAAAAGCCTAGCTGTAACCCTTTCACACGACGTAACGCATGCACAACGGGTCAAGGTAGAATAACCTGGAATTGATTATACAACAACTGTCACGAGAAAACAACTAAACTAGTCCAAACAGGAAGAGATGGACGGCAATGACGGACATAACAACAATTTCCTGCAATCTGGAAAGCTGCAGAAAAGGTCCCGGTGTAGGTTAGTCTAAGTTGCTAGTTACGCGCTTGGCAGACGGTCTCCCGGCTGTAGTTAAGTTAAGTTTTGCCAGTTTACCTTGCAGACGGTCTACCGGTATGTTAGGGTTAGTTAAGTTGCTTAGTTACCTTGGCAGCATAGCGTCTCCAGAACGTACAGAGCAGACTCTCGCAGGCATGATGATGGCGCAGACAGGGCTGGTCGTTAGGAAGACACACGCCCAGGACGTGGTCAAAGGTGGTCAAGGCCACCCACATATCACTGTCCTGTCATGTGACTGATCTGAGTTGACCCTGAGTGAAGGCTCTTCGCTTGTCCCCCGATGACTCTTCTGGAGAGCATAGAAAGACATTGTTCTATATAACTACCTATCTGCATAAAAACTACCTGTCCAGTGCGTGGAAAAGTAGCCCAACGTCATATGAGGCAACAGTAAATGATACCTTAATATAAAACATGACTCAAGTAAAAGTAAAAGATCCACCCAGTAGATATACAAACTTGCAGTAAAAAGCTTTTAAAGTATTTGTTTAAAATATACTTAAGTATCATCCAGTCAAAAATAGATGTCAAATTCCTTATTTTAAGCAAAACCAGATTTTTCTAGTTTTTTAAAATGTATTTAAGATATAGCCCAAGGGGTCCCAAAACACTCCCAACACTCAGACAGTCAATTAGCAAAAACAAAGCATGGTTGATTTCGTTGACGTCCGCCAGATCAAGAGGCAAGTAGTAAAGCTAATACCCCAAAAAAACGACTTAAGTAGTAGCTTGTAAAGTATCTTTCTTTACTTAAGTTACTATAAGCAACAGCCACTGCTAACGTCAATGTACCTTTGACCGCAGGAAGTCTTTTCTTCGCTCTCCTGGAGAGAATAACAGGAGTCATACCTAAATCTCTGTCTTACATTACAGTTTACATTTAAGTCAATTTAGCAAGACGCTCTTATTCCCAGAGCCGACTTACAAATTGGAACAGTTCATACATAATTCAATCCTGGTCCCGCCCGGCGCTGGACATGAACCCACAAACCCTGGCATTGGCAACGCGCATGCTCTACCTAACATGAGCCACACTCGGGACCACACGTATAACCCTACATGACTGTTGACCCGCAGGAAGTCTCTTCTTCATGCTGTCTAGGAAAACAGAAACACACCTCTAAAAAGTGTATCCCTACAGCCTAAAGATTTTGTATGAAGTTCAATCTGTCTTCTGACTGATGCCCATCAGTAGCCAGTTAATCCACCAAGCTAGGAAATGAAATGGTACCTGACTGCCTGACTACCCTGGCAGTGTGTGTGTGTGTGTGTGTGTGTGTGTGTGTGTGTGTGGTGTGTGTGTGTGTGTGTGGTGTGTCTGTGTTGTCTGTGTGTGCTGTTGCTGTCTGTGTGTCTGTGTTGTCCGTGTGTCTGTGTGTGTGTGTGTGTGTGATGTGTGTGTGTGTGTGTGAGTGCGGTGGTGTGTGGTGATGACTACTTACCACCTCTCCTCCTGGCAGTGTCCACATCATAGTTACCCCGTCCAAGAGCGCTTTTTTCAACTGGCTCCTCCCCATCAACAAAGGACCTGCGGACGAAAACAGCTAAGTCAATATAGAACCCCCCCAAAAAAATGGCTGAGCGAAGAAGTTGTATGTAATGATAGAAGTGGGCAGTTGCAGCATAGTGTAATGGTTCCAGATCTCTCATGCAGGTTAATTTCTATAGAGCTGCTGCGAGTTAAAAAAACAGTACTGGTTGATGTCGAGCTGTGGTCTGCTGGAGTTAAAAGACACTTGTACCATGGTTGATGGTCATGGGGCTGTGGTCTGCTGAGGTTAAAGACATGATACCTGGTGATGCTGCGCTGTGGTCTGCTAGGAGTTAAAGACACTACCTGGTTTGATGGTAGGGCTGTGGTCCTGCTGAGTAAAAGACATGTACCTGAGTTGATGGTGGCGGTGGCCTGTCGGTCTGCCTGGAGTTAAAGACACGTACCCTGGTTGATGGTGGGGTGGCTTTGTTCTTCTTCTTGGACAGTAGTGTCCAGGGCCCACAGCGAGGAGAACCTGCTTCTTACGTTTTGATGAGGCACGGTACGAGACATGGTCTGCGGTACGTCCTCCCCCACCCGCCTCTCGTGTACGGGCCTGCACTACATCACAGAGCAAGAGAAAGAACACGAGAAAGAAAGACCAGAAAGAAGAGGCCAGAGAGAGAGAGAGAGACAAAGACGAGAGAGAGCCGAGAGAGCGCAGAGGAGAGAGAGAGCAGAGAGCAAGAGAGAGCGCAGAAGAGAGAGAGAGAGAGAGGCAGAGAGAGAGACGATGAGAGCGGCAAAGAGAGAGAGACCAGAGACGAGAGCAGGAGAGAGAGACCGAGAACAGAGAGAGAGAGAGAGAGAGAGTGAAAGAGGAGAGAGCAGAGAGCGAGAGAGAGAGAGAGCCGAGAGAGAGAGAGAGAGAAGAGCAGAAGAGAGAGCCAGAAGAACGAGCAGAGAGAGGCAGAAGCAGAGAGGCAGAGAGAAGAGAAGACAGAGAGAGAAGAAGCAGAGAAGAGAGAGACGCAGAGAGAGCAGAGATGACAGATGACGAGAGCAGAGAGAGAGAGCAGAAGAGAGAGAGGAGACGAGAGGAGAGAAGGAAGAGAAGAGAGAGAGAGAGAGAGGAGATGAAAGCGTAAAGCCGAGGGTGAAACAGATGCTTTTGTGAGAAAAAGTGATGTTAATTTCGTAACATGGATTTAGTTTTGTTACCCTACCATCCTTGCTGCTCTCCGAGTTCCTGGATTCGCCCACCTGCCCTCTGAACCAGCAGAACAAGACAGCATCCTAAACAGCACCCTATTCCCATATAATAAGTG
>NW_019946625.1:0-29115 GCF_002910315.2 Salvelinus sp. IW2-2015
TGTGCTGTCAAGTTGGGATTCTTCCCCGTTTTTCTGTCCACATTTACTATGTGCATGATCTATGGGCAGGATAATTAAAAGAGTGACTGAAGGGAAAATCAACTTCTCTGTTTGAAAACAGCCTATGTAGCATCGTATGAGTCAGAAACCATTTACTCTAGTGTCAAAATTGAGTACAAAGTGTAAATAGGATCATTTTGGTCATAAATCAGTATTGTCCCAAAAGTGGAGATTAGTGAGATGTAAGGAATCTAGAGTACGTAACAGTTGACGTGTAAGATAGAGTACTCATAGGAAGAACTAGAGTACGTAACAGTTGAGGTGTAAGGAATCTGAAGTACGTAACAGTTGGGTGTAAGGAATCTAGAGTACGTAACAGTACGTGTAAGAATTGAAGTACGTATGTAAGGAATCTAGAGTACGTAACAGTTGACGTGTAAGAATCTAGAGTACGTAAACAGTTGATCGTGTAAGAATCTAGAGTACGTAACAGTTGAGTGTAAGGAATCTAGAGTACGCTAACAGTTGAGTGTAAGGAATCTAGAGTACGTAACAGTTGAGTGTAAGGAATCTAGAGTACGTAACAGTTGAGGTGTAAGGATCTAGAGTACGTAACATTGACGGTGTAAGGAATCTAGAGTACGTAACAGTTAGTGCGAAGGGGAATCTAGAGTACGAACAGTTGAAGTAAGAATCTAGAGTACGTAACAGTTGAGGTGTAAGGATCTAGAGTACTAACAGTTGAGTGTAAGGAATCTAGAGTACGTAACAGTTGAGATGTAAGGAATCTAGAGTACGTAACAGTTGTCCTTGAGTTGTTTATTTTCATTTCCTCATGCCCACAGCTGGCACACTGAATTCATCATCAATTCGACCGCAGCCCCACTGCCACAGCTGGCAGCACTGAAGTCATCATCAATTCCCGTGACCCGATCATAATGCCTTTGGGTGCAGCACTCTTCCCACGTGTCAAACACACAACACAAAGACCCCCACATCAAAGCATGCATGCAAGACCCACATCTGGTTCTCAGGCACATTTACTAATGTGGAGGTTTGAAACTGAGGCTAAACCAAGTCAGTTCAGCCCCCTCTATAAAGTCTGTGGGCAATTGGCACCGTATTGATCCCACCCCCATCCTGCTGTGTTGAGAGGTGAAGAGGTTAGTCATTGACACAGGAAGTCTGCCAGTCACACACACACACACACCACAGCACATACCCTCAAATAAGATGTCTGTCAACGAGGGAATTAGTAAGCTAAACTTGGCAATGATGTCACAAATGAATTTACAAGATGTTTGTGTGGCTCGAGGCAGGGTAGCCTACACTGCTAAATAAAGGGATTTCTAGATCTGAGAACCTATAGAACCGTTTCTTCTAATATATTTTCATATTATAGCATATTTTTTGTAACTTCTGCCACAGACAGGCCATCTTTCCTTTTCGACAAGTTACGGGCATATGAAAAGGTCCTTAAACACTCCCTGTTCTGTAGGATCAGTCAGAGGGAGGTACAGTAGTGGTATGACCCAGGACACTCCCTGTTCTGTAGGGATCAGGTCAGAGGGAGGTACAGAGTGGTATGACCCAGGACACTCCCTGTCTGTAGGGATCAAGTCAGAGGGAGTACAGTAGTGTATGACCCAGGACACTCCCTGTTCTGTAGGGATCAAGTCAGAGGGAGTACAGTAGTGGTATGACCCAGGACACTCCCTGTTCTGTAGGGATCAAGTCAGAGGGAGGTACAGTAGTGGTATGACCCAGGACACTCCTGTTCTGTAGGGATCAGGTCAGAGGGAGTACAGTAGTGGTATGACCCAGGACACTCCCTGGTCTGTAGGGATCAGTCAGAGGAGGTACAGTATGGTATGACCCAGGACACTCCTGTTCTGTAGGGATCAAGTCAGAGGGAGGTACAGTAGTGGTATGACCCAGGACACTCCCTGTTCTGTAGGGATCAAGTCAGAGGGAGGTACAGTAGTGGTATGACCAGGACACTCCTTTCTGTAGGGATCCAGTTAGGGAGTACAGTTGTGGTATGACCCAGGACACTCCTGTTCTGTAGGGATCCAGTCAGAGGGAGGTACAGTAGTGGTATGACCCAGGACACTCCTGTTCTGTAGGGATCAAGTCAGAGGGAGGTACAGTAGTGGTATGACCCAGGATAAGCAGCCAACTATTTCTTAGGAGATTCTCTACGTCAGCGTTTCTCTTTCACAGTGAAAGAGAAGCAGAGCAGAAGCTGTGTGTCAGGGTTGTCCTTTTCAGTTTAATGAGAAGTCATTTCAGTTTACTTCTGAACTGCCTGCCTTCCATTCGAATTGACTCCAACCCTGCTGTGTGTGCAATCCGGCCTCATTCTCCTGCTTGACTTCCATCTGATTCATACGGAGGACTACAGCCTCTGTCAGCATGCACAGCACAGAGCCAGGGCCTTGTTCCAAACTATGCCTGAGGGACAAGCTGAAATACAACATAGTCAATGTTTTATGGTGACATCAAAGGTCATGAAGAGGCTGTGGGTTTTTGTCTTCTAGGCAAACAGAGTGTTAGTGTTCCTACTCCTGAACGCAGAGGGTGGAAACTGAATCCCTCTAACATGACGGTTAACACTCACAACTAACAAAGTGCTCAGAGAGATATAAGCACTGGAATTGACCCAGGGCCTTACTCACACACACTGCTGTGGCACGATCACATGTCAATATCAATTAGTTGATGAGGTGACCCAGGACACAGCATATGAGCTGTGTTGTGTGGGTGTGTGTGTGTGTGTGTTGTGTGTGTGTGTGTGTGTGTGTGTGTGTGTGTGTGTGTGTGTTGTGTGTGGTGTTGTGTGTGTGTGTGTGTGTGTGTGTGTGTGTGTGTGTGTGTGTGTGTGTGTGTGTGTGTGGTGTGTGTGTGTGTGTGTGTGTGTGTGTGTGTTTTTGGTGTGTGTGTGTGTTGTGTTGTGTGTGTGTGTGCTGCTTTCTCAGTTTGGAATTTACTTCAGCACTTTCGGGCAAGAAGGGTGTCGACTAGGACCTGGGACCTCCCTTTGTTTGTTGACAATCCTGATGCTGGATATTTGACTAGGAACTAGTATAAGTCTGTAACCACATGGCAGAAGTCTAGCAATGTGAGGCGCTTCTTGATCCATGTGAGGGCAATGTGAGGTTCTTGATCCATGTGAGGGCAATGTGAGGTTCTGATCCATGTGAGGGCAAGGGGTTCTTGATCCATGTGAGGCAATGTGAGGTTCTTGATCCATGTGAGGGCAATGTGAGGTCTTGATCCATGAGAGGGCAATGTGAGGTTCTTATCCATGTGAGGGTGGTCTAACGGAGGATTTTTCTTGAGGATCTGTAGAAGTAAAAAAGTAAAAGAAAAGGAAATGTAACACGATTACCTTCATCATTCAGAGCGTGATCTCTGGTGATGTTTTATTAGATAATGTGGAAAAAGCCCCAGGGCTGTACCCACTCCATAAGTAGAACCAAATCAAATGGACTACTGCCCCTGGCTGTCTGATCGATCTTCTGACTTCCCCTCATGCTGTCAGACTCCTGCCCACAGTTGGAAACTCATTTGAAATTTGTTGACTAAATGTGTTTCCGTGGAAGATAGGAACACTCTCATTTCTAGGTGTACTGATGATGAATGAATATATTTGGAATGTCTTCCTGAGTCGATGTAGAGGTTGTCTCTTTCTACTGTAAGTCTAACAACCACTGAGTAGCCTTTCTATCCCCTCTGGAGTTGTGGACTATGGGGAGGTGGTTACGTAATATGTGCTTGCCTGTAGTGCAGAGGATAAAACGGCATCAGACCCACAGCTGCTATTATCAAACACATCTATGAATTAAGCAAAGACCTGTGAATTTAACATTTAATATGAACCTTGAATGAAAAGTCATCATAAAAAAGGTTTGGGACTGTTCTCTTTCGGAGTCTCTCTGTCCCCTCTCTCTTTTAGACGTTGACTATATGTTAAGATTCATATCGACATGCTTGTGTACCAATCAATACAATTTACAAATGAGCACAATATAACTCTAAAGCATTACATTGTCCCCTGTCAGTAGTCTGCWGTTCAGGACCACATTATAACTGTCCTCTTTTTCCATAGTTTACMAAAGTGAAGCRTTCCTTCCATGCCTGTCGTTGAAAATGACTTCCAACAGAGGAGGGGGATTAAAATAGCTTGGTGTCTCTGTGGGCTTCGCAAAACTTTTCAGTCAGTCAAGTTTGGTGAATAAATGGATGGTGTGAGCTCTGACAGCGAATGGCTTGGAATCTGGGCCATTGGTCTAAATTTGAGGGAGCTTCCTACACAACCAGCCCCCGTCCAGTTCATTCTATCAGGGCTCCTCTCTCTCGCTTTCTCTCTCTCTGTCTGTCTCGGTCTCTCTCTGTCTCTGTGTCTCTGTCTGTCTCTGTCTCTCTGTGTCTCTGTCTCTCTGTCTCTGTGTCTTTGTCTCTGTGTCTCTGTCTCTGTGTCTCTCTCTCTCTCTGTCTCTGATGTAGTATGTAGGTCATAAACTGACATCTTTGGAAAAATCAACCCCCTTAGAAATCAGATATTTTCCACACCTTATGCAAACATAGATACCGTAACAAACATAGCTAGATGCTTTGGCTTTCTAACTGGATTGCATAGGCCGGGGCCTGCTGTTGTGAGACAAAGGCTSAAATGTGTATATACCTRTACTGTAACTTAACCACTTGTAATTGATGTGGTAAGGGTTCACATTCAACAAACACCAATCATTCAGAACTGATGTTTTTGAGGATTTMTGTTACTTTTTATTGAAAAAGACTAAACAAAATTGTCACAGACATAATAATAATATTATTATCAACAACTGCAATATTAATATKTATCTACAATATAATTCACAAAATAAAAAAAATCTGTACAACTTCTGGTTTGTGCAGGACATTATAGGAAGACTCTGATAGAAAAATAGACTCAAAAGAAGAAGATGAAAGGTACATAGAAGGGAAGAATGAAACGGGGCCGCAYCWGTGACTGACCTGGCATCACCGTATGACAACCCAATACACACAAACTCTGTCATGGGGATGCAGTGTATCAGACCTCCATGGACATTCTCTTATATATCATCTGAGACACATTTTCTTATGAAGAATTTGCTAACAATAAAAAAYAAAACATTTGTATTTGCCTATGTTAATKACATWGGCAATAAAAAGTGACACTTTTSAGCAAGTTGCAAACAATTTCAACACTAAACGTACATTCGGAGTAGAATTTGTGCATGTCTACRGTAACAAATTGTGAAGATTYGTTAGGCCTACTGTATATAGCCAGAATAAAAAGCTCCATATTTTTGTACGACTATAACTCGTCTAGTGCGTGTGCRTTAGTGTGTACGTTTGTGTGCCTGTRTGTGTGCACACATTTCTGTCTGCCTGTTCAGCTTTTGTGTGCCGCACTGTCTGTGTCTGAAAGATAAGAGAACTTGTCCGCCTCATACTCTATGCMCCATGCCTTAAAGCAATGTGACAACACAAAGTGCTGGTCCTTTCAGAAGTGACAAAACAACAGCTCTGCTCCCTCTTCACAAGACCCAGCACACACTAGTCTTCCCAGCTTACCCAGACCTCGGGCAACAGCACTGAACATTGTGGGAGGTAACCTCTGCCTAAGGAGACTAATCACACACAGCAAAGTAACACGGTTTGTAATGTCCCCAGTCAGACAAGGCCAAAACACTGATCTAAATACACAGTAGTAGTCGACATTATATGAGAACAGATGGTTTCAAATCAACAACAAAAAAAGAACAGATGAAGGTTTTATGTACATTTGGCTTTACGCAGAAAACTGAATAAAATGAAAGGTTTCTACAGTCAGTGTCATGGAATTGAGGAGGGGGGGGGGTGTCTCTTGAAGAGGAAAGTGCACTGTAGCTTTGGATAACTGATAACACTGATAGAATCAGGTCTTTCTACATGGTTTTCAATTAAATAAGTACCTCCACATTTTTACTGTTATTCAAAATGGATACTTTTAATAGACAAATAATACATTTTGACTCCTACGTTTCATTCTAACCGTACAATATGTAACTTAGCAGCACTTTATTACCTACATTCGTCTGCCCACTCCCTTCCAGCTTTCTAGCTCAGGGTGTCTGGATCCTGAGGGTCTGGCCTGACACACAAGCCCAGGCTGACATACAGAAGGAGACAGAGATATGTTCAAAAAGATGGGAACCAAGTGTTCTAAACCAATTCATTCAGGTCCATAGATGCGGTAAAGGAGTCAATGGAACGCAGATGTGTTCGTGAGAGTCTCCCCTTTCCACAGTGGGGTCATATTAGTTTTGTAGCCCAAACAGTTCGGACACTACAGATAGAAGTTGGCACATCAGCATTACTGACTTCAGACAAGTCCCGTGGGGATTATGGGGGTCGTAGAGCAAAACGGAGATCACCTAGTGTTTCCATAGAATGGTCATATTAGTTTGTAGGCCAAACCATTCGGATGCTACAGCCGTTTTAGTGAAAAGACCGATTTTCGGTCTTACAAAAAATGTATCTCTAGTTTAAAGTGACTGATTTTGATGTGGATTTGTTTATTGTGTTACTTAGATTGAGACACAGGTAATTACTTAGATTGACGCAAGGATTAAGTCCGATTTGGATATATTTGGCTATTTTCGTAGAAGTCGTAGAAGTTTAGAAGAAGTGACTGCTAAATGCTAACTCCTGTTCGTATAAGCTGATAAGCATAGCTAGCATAGAGAAATTTGTGGTGGTAGTCAAATTTGTTTTTTACTGTAATGCAGTTGATTGGTGACGATGACATCAACATCCATACAAACAATATACTCTGATTTTTACCTCAACATAGTGTGAAATACAGTGCCTTCAAAAGTATCACACTTTTTCCACATTTTGCTGTGTTTAGCCTGAATTGTATTGATACAATTTTGATTTTGTCTCTCTGATCTACATACAATACCCCATAATGTCAAAGTGTAATCGCTGCCAATGGTGATTCTGAAATGTATTGACTCAGGGGTGTGAATACTTGTAAATTAGATATTTATTTATTTAATTTTCAATAAATTAGCAGACATTTCTTAAACAAATTTCACTTTGTCATTTTGAGGTATGGTGTGTAAGGGAAAGGGAAAGCGTAGATGGGTGAGAAAAAATACCTAGTAGATGGGTGAGAAAAAGTAAATACCTAGTAGATGGTGAGAAAAAGTAATAACTAGTAGATGGGTGAGAAAAAACATATATTTCATCAATTTCGAATTCACGGCTGTAACACACACAATGTGGAATAAGTCAAGGGGTATGAATACTTTCTGAAGGCACTGTACTCATAAATATTGCCTTAATGTAGGCACATTTTGCTGGGGGGCAATGAGGAGACTCGGGAAGCTTTTCCCCCACGGCTCTTTCCCCTACACATTTCCATGGCAATTCCATTGTTTTGGTCCAGTTCAATTGACCTATTAACACATCTATTCAGTGGGAGTTCCGTTTGAATTGAATCAATCTTATCCTTCTTCATCTCATCCTAGGTCAGTGTTTACCTAAGTAGGGATTGCTACCTCATGTGTGGTTGCCTGATTTTAAAATGGGGTCATGAGAGAAACTGAAATAAAAATGAACTAAATCGTGCTCGGTTCATAGAACCGGGGTTACGTCAGTAACCTCCGTTTGGCGCTAGATGTGGTTGTAATAAACAGAGCGGTTTGTGTTTTCTTCCTACAAATGAGGCTCTATCTTTTTAACCGTTTAAGCTACACAATATTATGAACCCATCACGGAAAGATAAGACTCTCAGGAGCACATCCTGTATGTGTCTTATGTTTCCTTCTGACCAAATCAGCGCAGGAACTCATTATGACAAAGACCAGGCACTAAATCAGACTGGGTGAAAAGAACATAGTCAATGAAATGTTCTTTCTACACACAGAAGATCATGCAGAATTATTGCCTGGTGAATTCTGAACTTCCCAATACATTTTCTGATGCATTTCAGTCACTTCAAACTATACTTCCTTCAAAAGTACTGTCAGACTGATTTGTAATAGACTGTCATAGCCCAAATTTAAATAGTAAACATTGGCCACTGATTACATCACTTTTTTCACACGGTGGGGTCGTGGGCCAAAATATCAAAATGGGGTCGCAGGCCAAAATATCAAAATGGGGTTGCGGGCCAAAATATCAAAATGGGGTCGCAGGCCAAAAAGGTTTGGGAACCCCTGTACTAGGTACCCCTGGACGCTGAATGTATCTTCCTTCCGGTTTATATGACACCTCTTGCACTGTGAGCTGTTTTAAAGCCAAATCTCAAGTGATGGCTCATGTTACTGAGACTTGCGTTAAGGCTCACGTTGCGAAAGACGCTAATAAAGATGTAGGATCTTAATTTGACCACTCTGTTGTCGCTGAAAATATTCCTGCGCTGGAGAAATTGCAGATGAGCTTGGCGATTTAAATACATTCACTGAAAACCCGCACTAACACACGGTTGGCTATATTATCAGTATTGCACTTTTCATGTAGCCTAACCACCATATCAAGCAACATTACATTGGCGAAAAAGAGTAAACACTCAAATCTGGTTGCTGCAGGGATTATTTTGCTCGGCGACAATACGGTCAAATTAAGATCCTACATCTGTACTAAGACAACAAGAAGATGCATAATGTACAGTACCACACTAATATTAGCTTTGCAGCGCTAGATACACAACATGCACAGAGTGCACACCCCACACACCACCACACACACACACACACACACACACACACACACACACACCACACACACCACACACACACACACACACACACACACACACACACACACACACACACACACAACACACACACACACCACCACACACACCACACACACACACACCATAAATGGGGTTGTTTTCATGGGAAGACTACCTGTTGGTAAAGTGTGCCAAATTAGTGGTATTACATGTAATCTTCAAAGATTCTTTTCAAAGGGTGAAAAATGTAATATACTTTTTGTACAGAGATTAAGCTGTGTATACTTTTTAGATTGTAAAACTGTGCAACAGTACAATTGAGAAATAACTACATGCTGTAGCTACATCTCTTGGCATCTAACTGACACAATCTTTTACACAAGAAAATGATCTCTTCCCTTTTTGTTCTGGATAACATACGTTTCCTATATTCCACCGCTTTTAAAGGTTGAGAACACAAACGGACAGGCTGGTGACTGGGAATGACAACACTCTTCCCTGCTACGAACACTATCCCTCTCCAGCCACCCTGAATAGTCCAAGTAACAACACTAAGCTAATTCACTAAGCTAATTCAAAATATCAGGGCAGCTCATATTTACAAAATATGCAAATAGAAACATCTCTTCGTTGTAGCGTTTACAGCGATTAAACTGTCAAGCTGTAGTATATGTAGAATATACTAACTCCACACTGTAGTATACTGTAGAATACTATACTCCACACTGTAGTATACTGTAGAATACTATACTCCACACTGTAGTATACTGTAGAATACTATACTCCCACACTGTAGTATACTGTAGAATACTATACTCACACTGTATATCCTGTAGAATACTATACTCCACACTGTAGTATACTGTAGAATACTATACTCCACACTGTAGTATACTGTAGAATACTATACTCCACACTGTAGTATACTGTAGAATACTATACTCCACACTGTAGTATACTGTAGAATACTATACTCCACACTGTAGTATACTGTAGAATACTATACTCAACACTGTAGTATGCTGTAGAATACTATACTATACACTGTAGTATCCTTGATCGTGTAGTACTTACTACAGAATTTTGTAGTATACTGTAGAATACTATACTATAACACTGTAGTATCCCTCGATCATGTAGTGCAAGGACCATAAACTAGATTCAGTCGCGGGCTGATTTTTTCTTGAGCAGAAGGTTGAGGGGCCAGAACATAATTACAAATAATTAGCAAATTGGTCGCAAGAAGCCCAAAAATATATGATATTTGACTAAAACATAACAATTTCAAACTTTGCTTATATTTGTATAGGATCATGTGTCTATTACGCGTGGGAATAGTGGCAACAGATTTCTGAAATAAAAAATAACTTGTAACTGATTCCTGGTGTTTTTACAGTCTTTTATGTCCAACAATGAAAATGCTAAATAATGAAAACTTGGGGGGCCAAATAAATTCGGCCCGCGGGCCACTAGTTGGGAAGCCTGATGTAGTGCTTACTATATAATTTTTTCTTGTATTGGTATGCTAATATGGAATTTGCATATGTCCTGCACATTCCCTTCCCCACACCGCCAATTAGTGCCACAGATAGACCACATATAACAAAAGAGAATAAAAAAGGAATAAAACAAAAATATATTTAGTAAATACTAAGTATACTACAGTAATGTCTGCAAAAACACTATAGTAAACCTACAATATACTACAGTAATGTCTGCAAAAACACTATAGTAAATACTACAGTATACTACAGTAGTGTCTGCAAAAAACACTATAGTAAATACTACAGTATACCACAGTAATGTCTGCAAAAACACTATAGTAAAACCTACAGTATACTACAGTAATGTCTGCAAAAATACTATAGTAAATAGTACAGTATACTACAGTAATGTCTGCAAAAAACACTATAGTAAAACTACAGTATCTCCAGTAATGTCTGCAAAAACACTATAGTAAATATTACAGTATACTAGAGTAATGTCTGCAAAAGCATTATAGTAAATACTACAGTATAATACAGTAATGTCTGCAAAAACGCTACAGTAAATACTACCGTATACTAGAATAATGTCTGCAAATACTATAGTAAATACTACAGTATGCTACAGTCAAATCCGCAAAAACACTACAGTAAATAAATATAGTAATACTACTAAAGTATAGGTATATATAATTTTTCATGTGGAATGTCTCAATGTGACAAATTTCTAATGTTCTCATGCTACTTTCAAAGGCTCACGCATAAACACACACACACACGCACACGCACACACACACACACACACACACACACACACACACACACACACACACACACACACACACACACACACACACACAGTATAAAATGCTACCTAACCCGTCTCATTCCTATAGTGCCACGGGCCAGAAGAGCCATCAACTCCTCTCAGTCAATCTACCATCGCCTCCCACCAGATGAGGGACTTGTGTGAAGAGAATAAATAATATGCATCATTTTCTCGGTCTGTTAATTCTGTATTCACTTGTGCCTGAGTGTCTTCCTCAGAAAATGACACTCACCTCACAGTCAAGCCATCCTGCAGTAGTACAGAAAGCCGTTAGGAGCAAAGGTCAAACCTATCATAATAGTATTTCATGTAGTATTTCCCCCTAACATCTCTGCAGTCATATTTCTGATTCTCGTCTTAGAGCCTTGCTTCTGAAGGCATCGTCAGACTCCTGGTATCCTGATTGTGTTCAGAATGTACAGAGACTGTGTCTGTGTTTGTCTCCTCCAGTGTTGCATTCTCAATGCCGTTCTCATAGCACCCTGATCCCCATTTTTACCTCCTCCTTCTCCCTCCCATCCTCCTCTTTCTCCTCATCAAACGTCTCCTCCATCTCCACTTTTTCAAGGGCCACCTCGTTCTCATAACAGAAGGAGTTGGAGCAAGAGACCAGAGACTTCTTCTCGGCCAGGTCCCTGGCACTACACTGGGGCGTGCTGCTCACCTCGTAGGTCAGCGCGAGTAGTCCACCTTGTAGTAGTTATTCTCCTCGAACAGGACTGGCTCGAAGCGGTGGCCCCAGAGAACCTCGCTGGCCACGTAGGAGCTGCGGCACTGGGTGGTCATKGCCGTGGCTTCCACCATACCTTCCAGGATCACTACCATCTCAAACTGGGACGTTTCCAGCTCCTGCTTGCTCATCTCGTACAAGGGGCTGTCCTCGTCAATCTCGTGGACAATGGTGATGGGCGACACCAGGAAGACGCGGTCGACGCCGCTGTCGAAGCCCACGTCGATGTCCATCTGGTCCAGGGGGATATACTCGCCTTCGGCCGTGGTTCGCGACCTGAGGAGGTGGGCGCGCACGTGGGCCTCCACCAGGTGGCTCTTGCGCAGGTTCCCCACGCGCCACATYAGACACAGTTTGCTGTCCCGCATGGCCACCGTGGCGTAGTGGCTGAAGAGCAGCGTCTCGTTCCTCTTCTTGGGCTTGGCCATCTTAGCCATGACGGCGCCAATGATGAAGGCGTCGATGATGCAGCCGAAGATGCTCTGGAAGACCACCATGAAGACGGCCACRGGACACTCCTCRGTGACGTAGCGGTAGCCGTAGCCAATGGTGGTCTGCGTCTCCACGGAGAAGAGGAAGGCGGCGGTGAAGCTGTTGACGTTGGACACGCACATCTGCGTCTCGTTCTCCAAGTCGCCGTAGGAGAGCGCTACCAGCCAGAAGACGAAGCCGAAGAAGAGCCAGGAGAGGAGGAAGGACAGGCAGAAGATGATCAACATCCATCGCCAGCGGATGTCCACACAGGTGGTGAACAGGTCGGCAAGGTAACGCTGGCCCTTCTCGCTCATGTTGATGAACTGCACGTTGCAGTGGCCGTCCTTCTGGACGAAGCGGCTCACAGCCTGCTGCTGCGCCGCGTGAACCTTGGCCACCGTGCCGTTGGCGTAGCCGTTGGGCACGGCGGCGATGGCGGCCAGCTTCATGCCRTCTTCCTCGGAGGAGACAATGCTGTAGCGGTGGCTTCGCACGCTCCCCATGGCTTCCCCCTGGGAGGAGGAGCAGCTGGGCCCAACCGCTGCTTCTGCTCTGGAAAACAGTCTGAGTTTTTGGTAGAAGCGTTGGAGAAACAGTTTTGAACGCTYGCGGGGTCCCACTAAGACAGGAAATGTGGAGTTTAGGACGATAGGGTCCTAGGGACTTGGATGGGGAAAAGCTGCCCCTGCTGCTGTTGCACCTGGGCTTCTCCAGAGGAGAGCTGTGCYGGCGAGGGGCCTGCTCAGTCCTCCTCTCKYATGGGTGTCTTGGACCTCATCAGTGAAGTGGGCTGTGGAAAGGACAAGCAAGAAGAAAAGTCTGTGTTAAGACTAATGGAACCACGAGGACAGATCAGCGGCGTTCAACCTATTGTCTAAATGATGCATTCAACACTCAAAGCTGCCAGCACCACAACTTGACAATTCACATGGAAGTAAATACATTCTACTGTACATTTTAGAATATTTAAGTAAATGTTGGGCTCAGGGATTGGAGACATGATACAGACATTTTTTATTCCAGTTCTGTGGCAGCTGACAAGGTAACAGATCCTCTCTGCTCTGCTTAGTGCTCGTATTAATTAGGCTAGACCAGCCAATTGAAAGTCACATTACAGATCAGGTTCATGTTAATCAAACAAGTCATTGGAGCACAAAGGAACCACTATGTGTGTCCATCACGGAAGGTTGGGCACCTGAATTGGGGAGGACGGGCTCATAGTAATGACTGGAGCTGAATCGGTGGAATGGTATCTTATACATCAAACATATGGTTTCCAGGTGTCTAATGCCATTCCATTCGCTCCGTTCCTGACATTATTATAAGCCGTTCTCCTGTGGTGTCCATGTATGTGGGTTTCTGCAAAAAAGATCAGTGATCATACCTTTTCCCAATATCTTTTTACTTGATATTTTTCTATTTACATAGTGCTAATGTCCAATGCTTGTCCACCACTGTAAGAGTTAAATAGACATATTTTAGTCAATATTTTCTGTGGGATCTTTCAATGATCTACTAGGGGAATAGAATAACACCTGTTCAGTTTCTTCTTCTACTCTTAACTCAACAACTTCTATAACGTAATCATGTAATCAGGTTTAAAGGGCCAGCCTGTAAACAAGCTCTATACAGGATGGTCTCGTTTAAAGCAACAATAACCTTGCAGTGCATGCAACAGAGCAACAAGGACAACTGAACTAGAAAACCAAGTAACTATCGACTGCATTTGTGTGGCCTGAGAGAGTCATTAGAATGCACCACAGGGTATGAATTATTATCTGCCGGCATACTTCCACCCTAATGCCAAAACAACTAACAGTGATTTGTACCACTGTCACAGAGAGAAGGTCAAGATGTCATTTGGYTGAAGTCCCGRSTGAGAGGCAGTCGGTTGCACACTATGGTTATTTTGGTTGGCCCTTGCGGGTTGAAAAGACACATTTGTGTCTCGTTATGAGGTGTGATCTGTCTTGTCCAATGAAACATATTGGATAGTGAATACGTGTCCGCACTCTCAAATTCCCTTGGCGTAAACGCTTGGTWTTTAGAGTAGGCTATTACCAACTGATTTACACTAAGTAGGCCTTTTGATTGTAAAAGATAAAGGCTCTAAAGTAGAAGAAATCAGTGTGTATAATTTAATTAATTTAATTATCCCTTGAAAATATTGCACTCTTTACTGAATGTGACTTTGAAAACGCACAGAGGTGCGTTCAAGACAACAGGGAACTCTGGGGGGAAAAAAGGCATCCAACTTGGAATTCCAAGTCGGGAAACTCAGGCATCTTTTTAGAACTCAGACTTTCCYACATGAAGATCACTGACATCATGATTTTTTCCCAGAGTTCCCAGTTGTCTTGAAAGCTCCATCTCATCCAAGTCCCTCATCTCTGTTTTGCTCATCCAGTGATGTCACTGTCAGGTTGACTAGGAATAGAAACTAGTGTTGATCTGCATGATGTATTATTGGGAGTTTGGGGCTTAATTTGTTATAACTCCTGGGGCGCTATGCATATATACTGTTCCCGCCGGAGACTGGGGTTTAGTCCCAAACTCCACCTTCCAAACTATCCCTCCCACCTTTCTGATCCGCCTTTTAATTTCATATACAATACTCTCCTTCAACAAAAAAATAATTAAAAAGTATTTAGTTTAAATGGACGAAGTCCTACTTAAATGTAATTTATCATGATCAATCCATCATGTTTGTGTTGAACACAATAGACAGCTGAACTCTTGAGATACCACAGATCAGTGAAACACCTGGATAAAAACAACAAAATAACAATTACTTGTATCTATTTTTACATCTGCATTTCATGAGGTTATCGGTGAATATTTCATGTAGCAACGTATGACCCATAGCCAGGCCTACTATCTGAGAGAGATAGAGGCTGGTTCACTGTGAATGAGCTTCCTATGGGACGTCCTAATCTTCTCCAGCTAACTAACTACACACCCACACACAACACCCTATTACAATTAACAGGCCAAATCAGACGCAACCACCTCATAATCACTATGCTTCCTTGCTATCTACAAGTAATCTGGCCCCACTGACCATCTACCAATACCTGTGTTGTACCACAACACCAACACCACTAAATGCATTGACTCAAGGCTAAAACAAAGGTAATGATGAAAGGATAAACCAATGGAAAGATATCCTGTATACACACTGACATAATATGACAGACCAAGAACATGAACATCCGACACCGGCAAAGACGCTGGCTACAGTATCAAAGTGATACTGAGTCCTAAAGGTCAGGGACAACAAATAAGACGTCTGGAAATCAACAGACAGCACGCCTCAGTTACACCCAATCTGTTTCCTCAAATGAAATCTGTCATTGTGAAGTCCATTCATTAGATTCCACATCAACCCTTATCTAACCAGGTCATCAGAGTGACTGTGTGCACTGCTTAGCTGCACCACACAGACTGCAACTGTTATTTTGCCTGCGTGCAATTAGGACAGCACCAGCTGAGACAGATGGAAACTGGTTACATAAACCTGCTCGTTTAAAAAAAGATATTATTGCAAGAATAGATCAATCATTTCTATCCAATATTCAGCAGCACTGCAGCACCATTCATTATGGAATGACCTGCTACTATGGGATGTCAGGGTTGACAGTTGGCTTTAATTCATTGTTTGAATCATGTTGTCAGAATAACATTATGATTGAGATAAATATTTTTTCCTAGTCTACTTTAAATTCGGATCATAATCAAATAAGTGTAGCCTAATATATTTAGGTAGGCTAGGCCGACTGTCATAATTCATGCATAGGTCTATAACGGCCAATGGAATAATCAAATAGAAACACACTATAAGAAACAGCGATGAATAAACACTGATCATTAATTAATATATATATATATTTATTTATTTATTTCTGAAGCAATGGGTGTAGGCTACTGGGCATAATCATATCAACCTGGGCTGGCCTACAGCTCCTTTTTTCCTGCGTGACAGGTGCACTAAAGGAAGAAAGTAACGGTTTATGTTTAGTTGTCAAGTCAAAACACCTTCCAACTGATAAGGGAGCACTACCTCGGCTATTCATTGGAATGAGTAGTTAAATTTAACATACTGAATCTCGCTGACGCATCGATACCCACACAATTAGTAGCCTATAACCCACAGAAAATTAAATTAACTCCATAACTCTCTGAAGTATATCGAAAAAAGTGCTTGTTGAACACTATAAATATGAGACAGCCTCCTCAAAGACAGTAAAACTGAAATAAATAACAATATTTTTGCATAAACACTGTCTGGGCCTCTTTGGTTATATTTTAGATMATCACTCTTTGTAGAAATAAAGTAGGCTATGTCCGGTTCAATTTGTAGGCTAACATTATACAGAAGACTCGTTATTCACGGTTGCACCGTTATTCCCACGTAGACTACACCGTTAGAACGAAGTAACGGGACATTGTTTACCTGTTGATCTGTCGAGAGCAAATCAGCGGTAATTTATTCTAATACATCCCATGCATCCAGGTAGGTTTTTGCGTTAATATCCATATTTGGGTTCCACCATTCATATTTGATATCCGGATAGACATCGTAATTACTGCCATCAACCTCTTCAGCAATCACTGAAGATACTTTGCTTTGCACGGGCGGACTTTGAAAACACATGTGCCGATCCCCCGCCCTGTCGTTGTAGTCGACCAATAGAAAGCTACAGCGCTTGTTTGGACTCCAGCATCAAATAGTTAAAAATGGTCAAAGCCCATGCGCGCACACGATTATAATAGACTGATAAAAGGGCTATTAAAAATAATACTACAATTTTGTTATAATATATATTTAAAAAAAATATGCTTTATTTTAATCAACCTTACACTAAGTAATAGTTTATTAGGTCATCTTATATACTTTGAGTATACTAGTCTACAGTACAGCACACACGCACGCACACACACACCACACACAGTGAACGCAAGGTGGTGATATAGAGGTACWGGCGCAGTAGTCAGTGATAACTAACAGCTCTGTGATTTAACCCCAGTGTAGAATGTGATGCAGGTCGAATTAAACACATGGTTTAGCATGGAACTGTAAATATATTGCATATTACTATTCACTACAATCCACAATAATCTTCATCTTTTTGACTTTCCAATAAAGAAACATGGAGGTATTTTTGTATTTGAAAAAAACTTTACGACCATCACATCAGAAAAAAGTATATTTATMTTAAATTTGGTGCACAGCCTGTCCATCACAACAAAGACGTTCAAATGAGGCCAGACCTCGGACGTCAGATGTGACTTTAACAACGTACGCTTTGTTTATTTAACTGATAGAAAATAACATTTAGTTAAATTATTACATTCATAAAGGAAATAACAAAGGAGTATAAAATATTATATAAAATAGTTATTTACAATGAAACTACCCTATTACACTTACTCAAGTCCTTTACTGAAGTCCTGTGTGATAATGATATATAACATAATTTAACAATGTAGTTATCTGTCTCTGCTGTTTTGGGATTATCACAGCGTCATCAGAGCCACGCCTCCTGAACCACCTCCTCACTGACATCAGCCAAGGACTCTGGAATTTCCTGCTCGATCTCACAAACGGCTGCTGCGATTGGCCGATAGACTCCGTGGTCGGCGGTCTCCCCCTGTCCCCCTCCTGGGCGTGACCATGGGTGTCTGCACCCAGGTGGTCTGATGAAACAGGGCATAGTCTACCTTGTAGTGCCTCCTCCCACCTGCACCATGTCCTGGAAGCGCTGGCCCCAGCGGATGTCCGCCGGGGTGTAAGACGTGCGTGTCTGGTGCAGGATTCCTGTGGAGTCACCGGTGTAGGTGAAGGACACTACCAGGTCAAAGTCCTCCTCCGTCAGGCTGTCCGGACCCAGGCTGTAGAGGGGGCTCCCAGGCTCCAGCTTGTGAACGATGCTGGCCGGGGTGGCCAGGATGAGGTGTCTACTCTGGATGTCTAGGTCCTGGTAGGTCACGGAGATCATCCCAGAGGGGTGCTTCGTGGGGCGGACCAGCTGCGCCCGGGCGGTGCCTTCCAGGATGTGGTTCCTGCGGAAGTCGGCAATTCGCCACACAAGGCACAGGGCGCCGTCGCGCGCGTTGACCACGGCGCAGCTGCTGAAGCCCACTGTCTGCGCCTCTTGCTCGCGCACGCCATTTTGGCCACGGTGATGCCGTGACGACTGTGGTCGATGAAGCAACTCATCAGGGCCTGGATAGTCATCACCACGATGGCCACCATGCAGTTCTCCGTCATCACCCGGAAGCCGTAGCCGATAGTCGCCTGGGTCGACATGGAGTACAGGAAGGCGGAGGTGAAACTGCGGACGTTCGCCACACACGGAGCCGAGTCATGGTCCTCCAGGTCTTTGTGGACGTAGGCGATCAGGAAGTAGAGGACGCTGAAGAAGAGCCAGAGAGGACGTAGGAGAGGCAGAAGATGAGGAGCATGACCCTCCAGCGGAGCTCCACTAGCGTGGTGAAGATGTCGGCCAGGAGAAAGCTCCACTGGCCGGGGATTGGTGGAACACCACGGGGCAGCTACCGTCCTTCAGCATGTAGCGCAGCTCTTCTTCCCTCCCTCGGCAAGATCTCCTCTGCCATGGTGTGTGTCGTGATGTGGTGGGTATCAATGATACACTGCTGCTGGTCCATGCCTGGACTTATTTTGACAAGGGCTCTTGTGCCGTGCCTCCCCCTGAAAAATATATATATTTGTGAGGTTAGTGTGATTAGTAAAACAAAAAATAATATATACTGTACAGTCCTATAGGTAGAAATACACGTAAGTAAACCGTTTTTATTAGGTCTAGTTTAGTTCTTTTTACAAGGGTTTAGGTTAGGAAAGGATGTTATTGGTGAGAGACCATCTCTATTACAAGCCAGCTTAATGTCATCAGGTTCCTCTGTTTGTTGAAGAGAACCCTCCATGTTTGAGTAAACAGGCTAGGTCACACTTGCCCGAGGCTATCAGCACTGAATGACCGTGACAATGTCATGCTGTGAAAACACTTTATTATCTTGTTGGCTGATTATTTACGAGAACTGTGATTTGCTACAGGGAACACAGTAAAAAGCTGTGCGATTACATTTAACGATAGTACAAATTATATCCCATTCATTAATTTCAATAAATATTTTCCATAATTTTACAGTAATGAAGACAGGATGAGTCAAAATGAAAGGCAAAATGAGATGTTGACAAATTAACATGCCTTTGTGAAACTTCATGTGGAAATGATTGCTGTAACAAGACAGCCAAAAGGAGAGAAATTCTGGGTTTTCCCTTCCTTTGTTTTGCTTCACTAGTCATCCTAGAAAGTTCGATTAATTTGTCCTAACATGCTATACACCCACAACACATGCATTGCCTATTCCCATTGGCAACAAAGTTTGTCATTTCAACAGTTGTACTTTCCTTCCATTGCAGGTTTCTCTAGACGGCCTACTTTTCCTTCATTGCAGGTTTCTCTAGACGGCCTACTTTCCTTCATTGCAGGTTTCTTCTAGACGGCCTACTTTCCTCCATTGCAGGTTTCTCTAGACGGCCTACTTTCCTCCATTGCAGTTTCTCTAGACGGCCTACTTTCCTCCATTGCAGTTTCTCTAGACGGCCTACTTTCCTCCATTGCAGGTTTCTCTAGACGGCCTACTTTCCTTCATTGCAGGTTTCTCTAGACGGCCCTACTTTCTCTCCATTGCAGGTTTCTCTAGAAGTCTACTTTCCTTCATTGCAGGTTTCTCTAGAACGGCTCACTTTCCTTCATTGCAGGTTTCTCTAGACGACTACTTTCGCTCCATTGCAGGTTTCTCTAGAAGTCCTACTTTCCTTCATTGCAGGTTTCTCTAGACGTCCTACTTTCCTTCATTGCAGGTTTCTCTAAAGTCCTACTTTCCTCCATTGCAGGTTTCTCTACGAAGTCTACTTCCTCCATTGCAGGTTTCTCTAGACGGCTACTTTCCTTCATTGCAGGTTTCTCTAGAAGTCCTACTTTCTTCATTGCAGGTTTTCTATGACGGCCTACTTTCCTTCATTGCAGGTTTCTCTAGAAGTCCTACTTTCCTTCCATTGCGGTTTCTCTAGACGGCCTACTTTCCTTCATTGCAGGTTTCTCTAGACGTCACTACTTTCCTTCATTGCAGGTTTCTCTAGACGACCTACCTTTCCTTCATTGCAGGTTTCTTCTAGACGGCCTACTTTGAAGAACTGGAGCCTTCTTCATTGTGCCCTCAAACTTGATCTAGTGACTCTCAATGTAAACATTGAAGAGTTTTCTGGTATAACAAGCCTTATACAACCTTTCCTGGTTAGTTCACCGTGCCATCTTACTGACCTAGTACGGATTCTATTATACCTCACAGATCATCAGTAAAGGAAATAGACCTTAAATCCCTCACCTAGTCCAAGTATTGATCCTTTCACCCTTTGATCTATATCTAGGCATTATCAGAACACATCTATAAAGATTCAACTAGGATTTAGGCTGGGTGGGGAAAGAGTCATCATTTTTTCTTACCAGGAAAGAACCTCATTTTAATAAGACAGACTTGGCCTGTCTGATTAAAATGTTTTACCCTGCTCTGTCCCAGAACAATGGAAAACAGAGCAATGTGCATGTCTATTTAACACACTGCTACAATTAAGATTACTTGAGGTAGATGACACACTGAACTGAGAAGTTCAGTAAACCTGTGTTTCTGTCTCAAGCATCATTATAATATTACATTGTAGTTTTTGTTTGTTTTTACTTACAAGTTACAACTTCAGAACAGCTGAAGCTACGCCTTTCGTTAAATAAACCTACTTCCGGCGCCGAAAAGAGATTGGCCGCCCGCTTCGTGTTTCTTGGAAAATATGGCAGTATTTTGTTTTTTTACGTGTTATTTCTTACATCGGTACCCCGGGTAATCTTAGGTTTCATTAGATACAGTCGGGAGGAACTACGAATAACGATTAACCCCGGGTAATCTTAGTTTCATACATACAGTCGGAGGAACTACTGAATATACGATTAACGTCAACTCATCATCGTTTCCTACCCAGAATATGACTTTCCCGAAACTGGATCCAGTGTTTTGCCTTCCACCCAATACAATGGATCTCGATCCCAGCCGGCGACCCTGTGCGACGCCGAAAAAGGGGAAAACGAGCGGTCTCGTGTCAGGCTTCGGAGACGGGCACATGCGCGCTCCACTCCCTAGCATACTACTCGCCAATGTCCAGTCTCTTGACAATATGGTTGATGAAATCCGAGCACGGGTAGCATTCCAGAGAGACATCAGGGATTGCAACGTGCTCTGCTTCACGAAACATGGCTAACTCAAGGGCGCTAACGGAGTCGGTGCAGCCAGCTGGTTTCTTCATGCATCGCGCCGACAGAAACAACATCTTTCCGGTAAGAAGAGGGGCGGGGGTATGCCTTATGATTAACGAGAAGTGGTTGATCATCATAACAACACACAGAACTCAAGTCGTTCTGTTCACCTGATCTAGAACTCCTCACAATCAAATGTCGACCGCATTATCTACCAAGGGAATTCTCGTCAATCAGAATCACAGCCGTATACATTCCCCCCAAGCAGACACATGATGGCCTGAACGAACTTTATCTGACCTTTGTAAACTGGAAACCACACACCCTGAGGCTGCATTCATCGTAGCTGGGATTTTAACAAGGCTAATCTAAAAACAAAACTCCCTAAATTCTATCAGCATATCGATGTGCTACCAGGGCTGAAAAACACTAGACATTGTTATACTAATTTCCGCGACGCTTATAAGGCCCTCCCCCGCCCCCCTTTCGGAAAAGCTGACCACGACTCCATTTTGTTGATTCCAGCCTACAACAGAAACTCAAACAACAAGCTCCCGCGCTCAGGTCTGTTCAACGCTGGTCCGACCAATCTGAATCCACGCTTCAAGACTGCTTCGATCACGCGGATTGGAATATGTTCGCATCGCGTCAACAACAATATTGGACGAATATGCTGATTCGGTGAGCGAGTTCATTAGGAAGTTGCATTGACGATGTCGTACCCACAGCAACGATAAAAACATTCCCAAACCAGAAACCGTGGATTGACGGCAGCATTCGCGTGAACTGAAAGCGCGAACCACTGCTTTTAACCAGGGCAAGGTGACCGGAAGCATGACCGAATACAAACAGTGTAGCTATTCTCTCCGCAAGGCAATCAAACAGGCTAAGTCTCAAGTACAGAGACAAAATCGAGTCGCAATTCAACAGCTTCAGACACAAGAGGTATGTGGCAGGGTTACAGTCAATCACGGATTACAAAAGAAAACCAGCCCCGTCCGAGGACCAGGATGTCTTGCTCCCAGACAGGCTAACAACTTTTTTGCCCGCTTTGAGGACAATACAGTGCCACTGACACGGCCCCCTACCAAAACCGCGGGCTCTCCTTCACTGCAGCCGAGGTGAGTAAAACATTTAAACGTGTTAACCCTCGCAAGGCTACAGGCCCAAACGGCATTCCCAGCCGCGTCCTCAGAGCATGCGCAGACCAGCTTGGTGGTGTTTACGGACATATTCAATCAATCCTTATCCCAGTCTGCTGTTCCACATGCTTCAAGAGGGCCACCATTGTTCCTGTTCCCAAGAAAGCTAAGGTAACTGAGCTAAGACGACTACGCGCCCGTACACTCACTTCCGTCATCATGAAGTGCTTTTAGAGACTAGTCAAGGACCATATCACCTCACCCTACCGGACACCTAGACCCCACTCCAATTTGCTTACCGACCCAATGGTCCACAGACGACGCAATCGCAAACCACACTGCACACTGCCCTAACCCATCTGGACAAGAGGAATACCCATGTGAGAATGCTGTTCATCGATTACGATCAGCATTTAACACCATAGTACCCTCCAACTCGTCATCAAGCTCGAGACCCTGGGTCTCGACCCCGCCTGTGCAACTGGGTCCTGACTTCCTGACGGCGCCCCCCAGGTGGTGAGGGTAGGTAACAACATCTCACCCCGCTGATCCTCAACACTGGGCCCCACAAGGGTGCGTTCTGAGCCCTCTCCTGTACTCCCTGTTCACCCACGACTGCGTGGCCATGCACGCCTCCAACTCAATCATCAAGTTTGCGCGTGACACTACAGTGGTAGGCTTGATTACCAACAACGAGAGACGGCCTACAGGGGAGGGGTGAGGGCCCTCGGAGTGTGGTGTCAGGAAAATAACCTCACACTCAACGTCACAAAACAAAGGAGATGATTGTGGACTTCAGGAAACAGCAGAGGGAGCACCCCCCTATCCACCCATCGACGGGTCAGTAGTGGAGAAGTGGAAAGTTTTAAGTTCCTCGGTGTACACATCACGGACAAACTGAATTGGTCCACCCACACAGCAGCGTTGTGAAGAAGGCGCAGCAGCGCCTCTTCAACCTCAGGAGGCTGAAGAAATTCGGCTTGTCACCAAAAGCACTCACAAACTTCTACAGATGCACAATCGAGAGCATCCTGTCGGGCTGTATCACCGCCTGGTACGGCAACTGCTCCGCCCACAACCGTAAGGCTCTCCAGAGGTAGTGAGGGTCTGCAAGAACGCATCACCAGGGCAAACTACCTGCCCTCCAGGACACCTACACCACCCGATGTCACAGGAAGGCCATAAGATCATCAGGACAACAACCACCCAAGCACTGCCTGTTCACCCCGCTATCATCCAGAAGGCGAGGTCAGTACAGGTGCATCAAAGCAGGGACCGGAGAGACTGAAAAAACAGCTTCTATCTCAAGGCCATCAGACTGTTAAACACCACCACTAACATTTAGCGGCCGCTGCCACATACTGACTCAACTCCAGCCACTTTTAAAATGGGAATTGATGGAATTATGTAAAATGTACCACTAGCCACTTTAAGCAATGCCACTTAATACAATGTTACATACCCTACATTACCCATCTCATATGTATATACTGTACTCTATATCATCGACTGCATCTTGCCATCTTTATGCAATACATGTACCACTAGCCACTTTAAACTACTGCACTTTATGTTTACATACCCTACATGTACTCATCTCATACGTATATACCGTACTCTATACCATCTACTGCATCTGCCATGCCGTTCTGTACCACCACTCATCATATATCTTTTATGTACATATTCTTTATCCCTTTACACTTGTGTGTGTGTGTGTAAGGAGTAGTGGTGGAATTGTTAGGTTAGATTACTGTTGGTTATTACTGCATTGTCGGAACTAGAGCACAAGCATTTCGTACACTCGCATTAACATCTGCTAACCTGTGTATGTGACTAATAAATTTTGATTTGATTGATTTGAAAATACTCAGCACTTATTCCTTTCTTCACACCTACAGTGTGTTCATCATACTTTAAATGATTGAGCTAACCTGGTGACTATATTAACGATTAGTCAGCTAACAGGTGCCATTATATCGCAATAAAGGTGCCAATTCATAAGCAACTGAATTCTTAAACACTGTCAGTCTAGAGTCCGTTCCAACTTCTCTTTCCCTGTATTGAGAATAATTCTATTGGGTCATTAACTATAACCCTGAGCTCTGTGTAGTTATTAAGCTCTTTTGACTTTGACGATAAATTATTATCCTGCATTTACCACGAATAGCGTTCTCCTCTAAATGTTTCCATAAAAGTCCATCTTTACAGGGATACAATTAGATTCTGGCAAGTAGGTTGTTTTTCTACGTACCCAGGGTCAGATGAACTCGTGGATACCATATTAATGTCTCTGCGTGCAGTATGATGTCTCTAGCGCTAGCCTATGCTGCCATACCTGCAGACTTCTAGTCATTGCGCTAACGCTAGCTAGCATTGGCTCGCCAAACTACCTCTAACTTTGTTTTTCTTGACAGCACAAACAAACTCACCAAACAAACTCCCACTAATGCATACAATGACATGTTAAAAGGGATATTTACCCAAATTACATACTGGTTTCCTTACCCAGTAAAAAATGCTAATATCAAGACAATTGACTTGCATTGGATTTGTGCCACAAAAGCTAAGAAGTTTGCATTTGTAAATAGTGGTCAGGTAAACAAAACCAACGCATTGATTGCTGTCATACCTTGTTCATAGACTGCTTACAGCAAGTGTCAAGCTCAATCCACGATGGTCACTGATGAGTAAGGAACTCCCCACACCTGGTTGTTTAGGTTTAAATTGAAAGGAAAAAACAAAAACCAGCAGACACTAGGCCCTCCATGGAATGAGTTTGACACCTCTGGATTACAGGGTAAGGAAACCAATATGTCAATTTTTTATTTGGCTGAACTATCTCTTTATAATTTTTTATTTTATTATTTCACCTTTATTTAACCAGGTAGGCCAGTTGAGAACAAGTTCTCATTTACAATTGCGTCCTGGCCAAGATAAAGCAAAGCAGTGTGACACATACAACAACACAGAGTTACACATGGAATAAACAAACATACAGTCAATAACACAATAGAGAAAAAAAAAGTATATATACAGCATGTGCAAATGAGGTAAGATAAGGGAGGTAAGGCAATAAATAGGCCATAGTGGCAAAATAATTACAATTTAGCAATTTAACACTGGAGTGATAGATGTGCAGAAGATGAATGTGCAAGTAGACATACTGGAGTGCAAAGGAGCAAAAAAATAAATAACAGTATGGGGATGAGGTAGTTGGATGGGCTATTTACAGATGGGCTATGTACAGGTGCAGTGATCTGTGAGCTGCTCTGAGAGCTGGTGCTTAAAGTTAGTGAGGGATATATGGGTCTCCAGCTTCAGTGATTTTTMAAATTCGTTCCAGTCATTGGCAGCAGAGAAATGGAAGGAAAGGCAGCCAAAGGAGGAATTGGCTTTGGGGGTGACCAGTGAAATATACCTGCTGGAGCGCGTGCTACGGTGGGTGCTGCTATGTGACCATTGAGCTGAGATAAGACATTTTAGTTCTGAATATTGCATATGTACAAGCACGCAAAGTATGACTAAATATTTAAGATAATTGTTGATATCTAATAGATGTATGACCATGCTTCCATGTCCTTTAATTGCATTATAGTTACACATGCTGTCCTTTATAGGTAGACTCATCGATATGATGGTGATGCAGAAAGCACACAGCTTATTGAGTACATTTCCTAACAACTAACAGGTGACGCTGAGGTCAACTTCTCTGTTGTTTTGTCCCGTGGCTACCACCAGTGAAGCATGAGAGAACCCCTGTACATACTGTACATACTGATACTGTGTTTGACTGTGTGAGAGCAAAGTCTACCTTTAAACATATGTAATAAAATAATTAAAAAAGTGTTTCATCTAGTGGATTTATGAGCTTTATTGAGTCTGAACACTATTGCTTATCTCTGGTTTATAATCATAATGCAGTGATGTTGCTTAAAAGTTTATATTATATTGACTTTTTACAGTGCTTTTTGTAGAAACTACTTAAGCTGTTTTTTTCCACATTTATGTATCACTTAGCTGTAAAATACCTGTTTACGTAAAGTGACAAAGAATAACATAATGACAAAGCAAAAACATGTTTTTAGATTTTTTTTGCTACATTTTTTTCAAATAAAAACTGAAATATCAACATTTACATAAGTATTCAGAACCTTTACTCAGTACTTTGTTGAAGCACCTTTGGCAGCAAATACAGCCTTGAGTATTCTTGGGTATGACGCTACAAGCTTGGCACACCTGTATTTGGGGAGTTTCTCCCATTCTTCTCTGCAGATTCTCTCAAGCTCTGTCAGGTTGGATGGGGAGCATCGCTGCACAGCTATTTTCAGATCTCTACAGAGATGTTCGATCGGGTTCAAGTCCGGGCTCTGGCTGGGCCACTCGAGGACATTCAGAGACTTGTCCCGAAGCCAGTCCTGCGTTGTCTTGGCTGTGTGCTTAGGGTCGTTGTCCTGTTGGAAGGTGAACCTTCACCCCAGCAGTTTAAGGTCCTGAAAGCTCTGGAGCAGGTTTTCATCAAGGATCTCTCTGTACTTTGCTCCGTTAATCTTTTCGTCGATCCTGAATAGTCTCCCAGTCCCTGGTGCTGAAAAACATCCCCACAGCATGATGCTGCCACCACCATGCTTCACTGTAGGGATGGTGCCAGGTTTCCTCCAGACGTGGCYCTTGGCATTTAGGCCAAAGAGTTCAATCTTGGTTTCATCAGACCAGAGAATTTTGTTTCTCATGGTCTGAGAGTCCTTTAGGTGCCTTTTGGCAAACTACAAGTGGGCTATCGTGTGCCTTTTACTGAGGAGTGGCTTCCGTCTGGCCACTACCATAAAAGCCTGATTGGTGGAGTGCTGCTGAGATGGTTCTCATTCTGGAAGGTTCTCCCGTCTCCACAGAGGAACTCTGGAGCTCTGTCAGTGACCATCAGGATCTTGGTCACCTCCCCGACCAAGGCCCTTCTCCCCCGATTGCTCAGTTTGGCCAGGCGTCCAGCTCTCGGAAGAGTCTTGGTGGTTCCAAACTTCTTTAATTTAAGAATGATGGAGGCCACTGTGTTCTTGGGTACCCTTCCCCATATCTGTGCCTCGACACAATCCTGTCTCAGAGCTCTAAGAACAATTTCTTCAACCTCATGTCTTGGTTTTTGCTATGACATGCACTGTCAACTGTGGGACCTTATATAGACAGGTGTGTGCCTTTCCAAATCATGTCCAATCAATTGAATTTAKTACAGGTGGTCTCCAATCAAGTCGTAGAAYCATCTCAAGGATGATCAATGGAAACAGGATGCACCTGAGCTCAATTTCGAGTCTCATAACAAAGGGTCTGGATACTTACTGTATGTAAAAAAGGTACTTCTGTTTTTTATTTGTATTTCTAAAAACCTGTTTTTGCTTTGTTATTATGGGGCATTGTGTGTAGATTGATGAGAACAAAAAGATTTAATCAATTTTAGAATAAGGCTGTATTGTAACAAAATGTGTAAAAAGTCAAGGGTTCTGAATATTTTCTGAATGCACTGTAAGCAAAAATAGTTTAAGGTACTACTCTGTACTTTACTATTTATATTTTTGACAACTTTTAATTTGACGTCATTACATTCCTAAATAWWTWWTTTTTTACTCCATACATTTTCCCTAACACCCAAAAGTACTTGTTACATTTTAATGCTTAGCAGGTCATGAAAATGGTCCAATTCACACACTTATCAAGAGAACATGCCTGGTCATCCCTACTGCCTCTGATCTGGTGGACTCACTAAATACACATGCTTCGTTTGTAAATGATGTCTGAGTGTTGGAGTGTGCCCCTGGCTCTTCATAAATACAAATAAATAAAAAACGATGCCGTCTAGTTTGCTTAAAGGATAACTCCACCCAAAAACGATGTTTTGGTATTTCAAAATGTTTTGCTTGTCAGCAGTAAAGTTTTCAAGATATGTAACTTTCAAAATACAGAAATCATCCGGTATGATGCATTTTTGCGTTTTGTCACATGATGCATGATGCAAAATAAATCATACAGGATGATTTCTGTATTATGAAAGTTACATACTTGAAAACTGATTTATACTTTTACTTTGATACTTAAATATATTTAAAACCAAATACTTTTAGACTTTACTCAAGTAATATTTTACTGGGTGACTCTCACTTTTACATGAGCCATTTTCTATTAAGGTATCTTTACTTTTACTCAAGTTATGTCATGGATACTTTTCCACCACTGATTAAATGGCATCACAAAAAACTAATTTACAGCTCCTGTTTGCAACTGGTATTCATTTACAAGAAATAACACCTTGGAAAGATCTTCAGGTTCCAATAGCCTACAGTCGTCGCCAAAGGTTTTCGAGAATGACACAAAATGAGA